>NC_052518.1:75748439-76048439 GCF_014356525.2 Nilaparvata lugens | reverse complement strand
GATCTTGGAGAAGTTCAGGACCGGGAATAAGGAGATAAAGTGTTGGGGTTGTGAAGAGAGAGGTCATCTTCGAAGCAAGTGCCCAAAGAAGTCGATGTTTGACAAGAAGCAGGAGATTCTGGATTGTGATAAGGACTGCAAGCACTGCTCATGCCAGGAGGGAAAGGAAGCAGCTGTGAACAGGATAACTGTAGCGGGGAGGAGATGAAATGCTGAAGGACCAGGAGGAAGATCCTGATCTAAAGCACCTGTGGTCTTGAAAATGTTCTACACAAGGAAGACCCAGCTGGCAAGAAGTAGCTCCATTGTCACCACATTTTAAGAACCTCAGGGCACAATGGGATTCGATTATGGAAGATAGAGGAATCTTGAAGAGGGTAATGAAAAATGCTGCAGGTGATCAGAGATGACTACAAAGCATCGTCACAAGGAAGAGAATTCCAGAAGTAGACTATTGAGACAGCTACATGATGGAGTCTCTGGCGGGCATTTTGGAGTGCACAAGACCCTGATGAAGAGGAGAGGAGAGAGGTAGGTGTAGAGAGGAGAGGAGAGAGGTTCTACTGGCCAAATTCAAAAGAGGATGTCTTTGGATTGATAGTTTCCATTCTGTATGTATTCTGTGATAGTAAGATCCAAGTTATAATGGCAGTGTTTGATCAAGAATAGTATATAAAAGGTTCCCTTGATCGCATAAGACACGTGGAGAACGCAGCCAGATATGGTGTGATGTCATGCTCCGACCTCTCGGCCCGGCTTAACATGCATTCGAATGTGAAAATGCTCAACTTTGAGCCCTCATAGCAAATTAACAATCAACGCTACATAGAAGAGAATCTTCAATAGGGTGATGGAAAATGCTGCAGGTGATCAGAGACGACTACAAATCATCATCCCAAGGAAGAGAATTCCAGGAGTATTGAGACAGCTACACGATGGAGTCTCTGGCGGGCATTTTGGAGTCCTATCGGTCCTATCCATCAACTGTTCAACTGTGTTGCTTGTCAAAAATTATACATTATCATTTAACATTATAATATCACAATTATGGGTCGCCGGAATTCCGCCAGCCCTGAAAACCACCACTCACCAAAAAAATTGTCAGTTTTTTTGGACGCTGCCAAAGTGGAATAGTGAAAGACAAACTGGGTCTTTTCCTATTCTACATCTGTCATTTTTTGGCAGCACTGAAGCTGTATTCCTCTTAGTTTGTAGTAATATTAAAAAGGCTGAAAAGTAAATAGGCCTATTAAAAGTGTTCATTATAGGAGTAATCATTAGTTTTAGTATTATTCTTGAATCGGGGAATTCCATCATATTCAGGGAATCAAATTCATGAAAACATAATGTTAATATCATTTTTTTATGAATCTCCTTCTAGTATCTAACAAAATTGGAAACAAGACTAAGATAATCATAGGCTCAGATATAATATGCTCAGATCAGAGAAGGTGGTCAATTTGCGTTATCTATTTTAAAGGTTAGTAATTCTAATATTATTAATGATCATTATCCTGGCTCTACTCAACAGAAAACTTCTGTTGACCAAACCGTTGACTGCTTGACCAGTTACTCAAAATTGATAGTTGAATATGATGAATTAAATACTATTGAATACTATTAATATTGAATACTATTTATTACTTATGCAAACGTTGATATTATATTGAAATAAAATTATTATTTATATTAATTATTTTTGAAAGATTATGGATACTTTAATAAATTGAGCATTTATATACCAGCGAGTTTTAAATCAGTTTCCACTAATAGTACAAAAAAAAGGGGACTGTGCATGTGGAGTAGAGATGGGCAATGATGGGCAAGAGATGCTCATTCTTGTGATCAGATCAAGATCGCTCACTCACCAAAATGAGTTGGTTCTCAAAAGTAGCTCTTGAGAGTCATTTAAAGAGCCACTATAGAGATCTCTCAAACAGAAAAATATGGCTCATCAGATTAGGTTTGGTCAATAATTTTTTTCGGCCGGGGGTGGTGGTTTTCCGCGAGTAAACCAAGCTTGTCGTGTGCATGAAGCGACAAGCTGGATCGAAAAAAGACCTTGTTTGTCGTCGTCTCAGTTTAACAAAATAGTCCAATTTGTCCAATTTCTTGTTGTTGTGGTGGTTTTCAGGGCTGGTGGTTTTCTGCGACCCCACAATGATTATTAGATAATTACGATGTATTGATTTATTTTGAGTACAATATGATATGAGAACAAAAGTAGCAATGTTTCGATTTGAGTGTTTTGAAATTTAATTCGAGCAGGAAATTTAATTTCTACAAAGATGGAGCACTCATGGTGGTTTTGGCGTCGTGTAAAATCAAAATGCATTGGTTGGATTGATAGTTTCCATTCTGTATGTATTCAGTGATAGTGAGGTCCAAGCAAGGAGGATCGTGGAGTAGGCAAAACAAAGTTTGGCTGTCTCCGCGCATTCTGGCCTGCGCATCTGTTCGGCTATCTTGGTTTGACCAAAACATTGCACTTGCACTGCAGTCATAGCATTGAAATCTGTGCTAATGTGTTCATTTGATTGATTTTTGATTTAAAAAAATATAAGTTTTTATAAAAATTAAACCTGTTGTGCATTTGGATGTACAAACAGAAGTTCAAAGAAGACTACAGGAGTGACTTTTCACAGATAATAATTCATAAATTTACCTATTTGTTCACTCTTGTTAAGGTTAACAAGGTCTATATCTAACCTGTAGATAGATGGATAGATAGGCCTCGATAAATGCCTTTTATTTACACTTAGATCGATACCTAGATGAATAATTTTACTGTTCAGTTCAAGCATACAATACAAATTAAATACAATAAATAGAAGTTCCATCCAAATAATTCAAAAGTAACACAATAAAAAATTCTTAGGCATGGCCTAAGAGTTGATAGTTATTATCTTAAGGTGAAAATATCTTAAAGTTATTGCAGGCACTTGTCAAACAGTTTAAAAATAATGATCACAAATTCCATTCCCAAAAAAAAGGTTAGTAAGGAACACTAATATACTTTTTCTAGAATAGTCTGCCAAAAATTGAATGTCCATAACAA
Source organism: Nilaparvata lugens (assembly GCF_014356525.2). NCBI lineage: Eukaryota > Metazoa > Arthropoda > Insecta > Hemiptera > Delphacidae > Nilaparvata > Nilaparvata lugens. The sequence continues at coordinate 76,045,381 of NC_052518.1, read as the reverse complement.
TTGTTATTTTTTGTTAAATATACAGAAATATAGGTATTCATGTAATTGAATAAATATTGTATTGCAAAACTTATCTATTATTATATATATCCCATTAACCAATATTAAGTTCAGTGTCACAGTATTGATACTATATTATTCATAGTCATATTATTTCTACTAAATTTCCATTCTCTGTTTATGAATCATTTTTGACATAATTTTATCAATAATCTATTCAGAGAATCAGGTTATTCATTGTGCATGAGTTTATTCTCATATTACAGAGAGCTTCAGTATCTAGTTATAGCATTATAGAAAACGAATAATAAACATATGGGATGAATAAACAGTAATTGACTGAGAAGTGAAGGCTTTGTTTCAAGTGGAGCCTTTGGCATTTGTCTGTCTGTCTTTGCAACAATTATGTCTAAACCAAGGCCGAGCTATAGAAGTATAATTCAAATGTATCAACATTATAGCTCGGCCAAGCCTTGTTTGATTATAATGGATTATTAATTCGTAACTAATTTTGAATAGCCTCTTATTTTTTATAGGGGAGCTGATTCACTCATTTATTCTGTAAAACCTTTTTCTAGTAAAGCTTTTAAATCAAATTTGACAACTTCTGATGAGAATGACATCTTCAATGTATCAATTCATAGTAGCCAAATACTTTTTTGTGAATCTGCAATAATTATGGTGTTTTTTTATTTATATTACAATGTTTTAAATGTATACTGTACCATGCAGAATCGAAACATGTTCAACAATTTTGAAGTAAGACAAGATTTCAGTACAAACTACACCTATTTTCCTGATTGAATAACACATATGCCCAGTTGCACAGAAGTATGTTGAATTTCAAACATAATATGCAGTGGCCGTAGTTGATTGGACTAGATGCTGGCTTTATGATTCAGAGGCTTGGGTTCAAATCCATTGAGGACATAAACAAGGGTTTGTAATCCCATCGACAAAACAAAATTACCTATATGTCACCTATATTTACCTAGTAAATCCTAGCATAAATAACACTTGAAAAATTTCGTCAGAGTTGAAAACATATTTTATGTTTTGGTGAGTATCCTTTTTTTCTTTTATCCTACATCATAATTCAAACATAAATCGTATTATCATTACAAAGCATTCAACTAGTTTGAAAAAAATCATATGGCTTTTGTCAACATTACTGTATTAATTCATCAATGCTTATGGTCTATTTTGAATCCTTTAGAGTTATCATAATGTAAAGTAAAAATATCCTGAGAATATTATTTCTTAGTTGGCACCTAGGGCTTATAAGGAAGCTATATTCCAATCACTGCAATCCATAGGGTAGCCTACAGTAGTTTTCCACAAATCGTTATCAGTGAGAAGTCATTGGTATTTGAGTTTTATAAGTATATAAATAATAAGATTGGTATTATCAGTTTTGTCCAAATACTCATTTTCAACTAGAACCATAGATAATAACTTAATCATTCGTAAATAATGATGAGAAAATGCATAAATTGGAATGACATAATTTGAATTATGGTCAATCCAAGATGGCTAGCGCGGGAAAAAAGTGGCGTCAGAGTGTACCAATGGGATAGCCTATTGTTTCGTCTCCACGATCCTCCTTGGGTTCACGTGATGATAGCAGTGTTTGATCAAGAATAGTATATAGAAGGTTGCCTTGATCGCATATGATCAAGGCAGACGCCTGAAGAATGGTTCTCCAGGAGGTGGAGTCGGTTCTCCAGACGTGTGGAGAACGCAGCCGGCTATGGTGTGAGGTCATGCTCCAACTGTAAGCTGCTGACGACCGGGGGGTGACTTTGTCTACTCCGGGGTGACTTTGTCCCACCTCGTGGAAAAATATTCAAATCAGTCTATCTCCGATCTATGTTATCCGAAATCGATGTTCAACATTGATAGCTGTAGCCCTGATCATTATCCAGGTTCTACAATCAATATCTTGTCGGATCTCGATATATTCCTTGGGACATAAAACCCAACTGCTTGCTTCATTTTGTGATTTCGTTGTCAGAAAACTTCCTATTAGAAAACTTATTTCTAAAAGACTTATGATATCAGTGAATACATATTATTTTTGTCATTTTATTATATTTCAATTGGTATATCTATAATATCCATTGTTGAACTGGTTAGGGTTCTGTTACTAGTTAAATACAAAGAGGTCATGTTTAGGTTAAACTTGGGGTGACTTTGTCTCAGTATAAAAACTGCGATACTATGCAGGATATGAAGCAAAAAAAATACAAAATATGATAATTATCATGTTTTCTACCTAATAAAACGAAATAATCACCTTGCTTGAGATTAATACGATCTTAATATTCATTTTTAGCTGATTCTGCAGATGGAGCCAACATGCCTCAACGCTAAAAAAGATTTCCAGGCAGCTGAACCAAATATTTTTCAAAATATAATTTGTGATTTTTTGAAGTGGATTTCATTTGTTTGCAATGTAATTACTCATTTTAAAGATCAACAGTTGGTTCCACTTTGTCTAACTCTTAAAAATTAACTTTTTTATATATTTTTTCAAACTGAGACAAAGTCACCCCAACCCCCTGGTTGATATTGTCTCTTAATTTCAAAAAAACATATCTTTGTTAAAGTAGAGAAAAAAAATTAAGTTTTTACAATAAAAAATACTCCTCAAACATAGAAGAATACAATAAAAAATATTGCAAAAGATTTGTTAAAACTCAAGTATTGATTGCAAGTGTTTTAAAATTTCAACACCGGTTTAAAATCATCAATTTCATATGAATGTTCTAGCCAATTTAAATAGTGAACTATTTTAATTTGTTAATTAGTAACATTGTTATTATTGTTTATTGTCAAATAAAAACAATAATTTTTTTAATGTAATTGGATGACCAGCATAAAATTATATTTGTTCTCTTTATTCAGTTGTATTATTGTTCAAAATAAATAAGTTACCAGCCTGTTCACAAACTGAGAATTGGTCTTACGGATTGAATATAGTGATAAGTTCAAGGACTTTCTATACTTTTCAAAATAAATTTATGTTTTCAAAAGACCTGTTGATGTAAAGCTAGTTTCTTTCTTAATTGAATCGAATACTATTCATATTTTTTTAACCGAGCGAAGTGGGGTCCATGATTCAAGTCGACGGTTTTGCATTTCTCTTTATGTTTTTATGTTTATATTTATGTTCCACATCTACAGTGAAATGCAGCAATAGATTTTAATGAAATTTAATAGGTATGTTCCTTCTTGAATTTTGCGTCGACATATACATAATGTTTTTTTTGGAATTCAGCATTTTGAGGATAATACAAAAGGAAAAGGAGTCTCCTTTGGACGCCTACCAGCTCAGCAGCCGAGAACTACTCAAAAAATGAGGAAGAATTGGCCAAACAAACGGAATGGATCAGGACTAGTACTAAGCAGGCTACCAAGAAGATGAAGCTTAGTACTCCATCTCCAGAAGTCAAAAATGTGTCTGCAGAAAGAATTCAACAGAATTTAAATTCTAAAACCACTGACGTGGAGAAGAGAGAGAAGAAAGAAATTCCACCACCCCTGATCATAGTGGATGGTATCAAGAATCTAGATGGAGTCCTTAAAAGTTTGAAAAAATTGTTGCCAGCTGACAAATTTAGAATAAAACTCTTGAGTAGAGAAACGTTCAAAATAAATGCAGTCAACTCCGAAATTCCGAATGTTACCAGAGAACTGATTAATGATGGATTTAAATGGCATTCCTATGAAGATAAGCAGTCGAGACCAATAAGAGTAATGATTAAAAAACTTCATCACTCGATGTTGTTGTACTTACATGATACTGGAAGATTTGAAGATATGAGGATTGAAAGTTCTAGAAGTTGTAAATAAGCTAAAGTGGAAGACAAGAGAGCCATTACAAATGTTTATAGTCTCATTCAGCGCGGAAGAAAATATAAAAAAAGTTTTTGAACTTGAAAATATACTTGGTTGCAAAGTGGAAGTGGAAGCACTGAAGAAGGCCAACCTGATACCGCAATGCAAACGATGCCAAGCATACGGTCACACACAAAAATACTGTAACAAGGAGCCTAGGTGTGTAAAGTGTGCAGGCAAACATAAAAAAAAAGACTGTACAAAACCCAGTGATGCTTTACCAAAATGTACTCATTTCGGGGAAGCACATCTAGCCAGCTATCAAGGCTGCACTGTCACAATCAAATCGCAAAAGATTAGAAACTCCAATAAAACAAAAAATATTTCAGATTTATAGAAGAACACAGTGAAGAATATTCCACCAAAAATCACAGAGAATACACAAACCCACAATCCAAACAATGAAATCGTGGTTAAGAAATTAACTTTCGCCCAGATTGCCTCAAAAGAAAATAGACCGAAATTGGGAGAGCCAAAAAGTGAAGTAGGAGATAATAATAATATTTTGCAGCTCATCTTGGCAAAACTGGATAGACAAGAAAAAATTAATAATCACTTCACTACAGTCTAAATTTCAGGAGTTAGAACAAAGTAAACTACTGCAATTATTCAAATGATTCATTCACTAAAAATAATGGAATGGAACGCGAATGGATTGTTACAACGGCAACAGGAGTTGGAAGCAGTTCTAAACATAGAAAAAATAGATATATGTCTCATATCTGAGACTCATTTTACAAAGCAGTCGTTTATAAAATTCAAAGGCTATAGGATCTATCATGCTTTACATCCCAGCAATGTCGCAAGGGGTGGGAGTGCCATCATCATCAGAGACAATCTACAACAACATGAACAAGTGAAACTCGAAAGTGATAGAATACAATTGACAGGTGTAGCAGTGCAAGCAGTAAATTATCATTTTGTTGTTGCAGCTATTTACTGTCCTCCCAGATATTCCATTGGAAAAGATGAATGTTTATCATTGCTTGATATGTTAGGAGCAAAATTCATTCTTGGTGGAGATTTCAATGCAAAGCACGTTCATTTGTGATCGCACTTAACACACAAGGGAAGAGAGCTCTATGAAGCAATGAGAGAGATGGGGTGTGGAGCTCTTTCAACTGGTAAATCAACCTACTGGCCCACCGATACGAGGAAAATCCCAGATCTTATAGATTTTTTCCTGACAAAGAATATATCGGTAAATTATTTGCATTTAGTTTCGATCTAAATTTGGACCACTCACCCATCATTTTGACTGAGTGATTCATTCTACAGAAGGAAAAATTTTCCTTCCAAGCATTTACAGTAATGCTTGTCCTGCGCTAGTCAACAGCCGGGTCGAGGCAAACGACAGAAGAGTCCTGCGACAGTCGAGACCAGCGACGGTAGAGGACCCCTGAAAAAGAGACCTCAAATGTCGCCTGCGTTAGGCGACAGTTGAGGCCTTTCTAATTTTTGTACAGCCCCGACAATCGAGACCTGCGATGGTAGAGGACTCCTGGAAAAGAGGCCTCAAATGTCGCCTGCGTTAGGCGACAGTTGATGCCTCTCTAATTTTTGTACAGTTCCGACAGTCAAGACCTGCGACCTGCGATGGTAGAGGACTCCTGAAAAAGAGGCCTCAACTGTCGCCTGCGCTAGGCTCTCCAGAATGGCAGACAGCACCAAAAGAATTATCATTTAATTAGTATGGATTTACCAGCAATTGAATAATAACACCAACTCAATATTCCATTTGACAGATATGCTATTTCTGCCGCACACAGACTCCCTAATAGAAATAAAAACTTTCCTCCATCAACTGTTGTAAACTTTGTATCAAGGGTCGTGAAAGCAGAATGGCTGTTCGCACGAAAGCAAACTGAAAATCTTTCTGCCAGAAATCTTCATGTTACTGTAATTTCCCGGAAACTGCAATATTTATTAATGAGCACTTGTCTCCACATATGGGTGCTATCTTCAACCATGCAAGAGCTCTCTGCAAGGCTGGAAAACTAGTCAGCGTCTTGGTCAACGATTGCAGAGTACTTGTTAAAAAACATGAAGCAGGACCAGTAATTCGTATAACTTCAATGGCCCAATTGAATGAATTAACATCACAGACTCTCACTGATGGAAATGCGGCATAGTTCAGCAAACTAGATTAAGGATCAGGAAATTACAATTACTTGCGAATACCGATACCACACTTATTCGTAATTAGTGTATTAATCTTAACTCACTTCTATTTATTGTTAAGATACTATAATTTATTTTCCTTCCGCTATCTATTTTTTTCCAGTCTGTCCTTTACTCATTAATAAGTGTATGCTTATAGATCATACACTCCAGGAAACAATTACATAATGTAAAAGAAAAATTCATATTTGAGAACTTGTTACTATGACGTACAGTACTGGAATGGCAGGAATATAAATTGCCTATTACCTAATGTTTGAGGGTTAAATATTACCATGCTTTAGCTTGAAGTAACAGATCTACTTTCATTTCAACTATGTAATTAGCTGATTCATGGAAAATTATCAACTGATGATACTGATGATAAAATATACATATATTTTTAAAGTCTGAGCATAAAAAATAATAAATTACCAGTTTGATCTTCGGAAATATATTCCAATCTATCCAACGATAAAATATTCTATAATCATAATAATATTATCATCTATCATTATTATCGTTTCACACAAGTTCTTACTATAAATTCAAAATTACTAGCACACCGCAATAATTTCTTGAAATGAAAATGTATAATTCAGTATAATCTTACTTCATCCATATTATCTACTTATAATATTACCTACATATTTGAATAAAATCTATCTTTACTAAACTTATAGATGTAAATATTTCAAACGATATCATTTAGGCCTACACTCTTATATTACCAATATGACATTAACACAGATGATAATCTTCCTTATCTTCTTTTTTAATTTTGAATGCCTCGTGTTATATCGTAGTTGGCTGGTTCTAAGTTGCCTAAGCAAAGATCGCTGCTGTAACGTTAGTAATGTGTTGTTGAAGCAGCCCTAGCGTTATCATCACTACAAATTTTTCATTTTCGACATACCCATATGGGTGGAATGAAGTTCATTTAGCAATTGCAATCTAAATTTTTCAGGCATTACAATTCTGTAACCCCACATAATAGCTCCATTTTCAATGTTCAATTCAGATTTTCTTACAAAATAAGGTTTCAATTCAGGTGAATTACAATTTTCTGACCAACCTAACTGTATACAATGCATAACTTTACTTAGAATTTTGTCGTTTCTAGTAGCAATACGAATCTGGTCGCTATCAATAGGAATACAATCACTTACCAAATTTACATAATCATTGACAAATTTTTCAGTTTCATCATTCAAATCAACATCATTAATAGGTAAACGAGAAAAACAATCAGCAAAATTATTAGTACCATTTACATATTGAATTTCATACGTAATCATATTTAGACAAATACAGAGCCCATCTCTGTAGACGGTTTGCACCCATCAGCGGAATACCTCTATTCTCACCGAACAATGCTAACAAAGGTCTATGATCAGTTACTAGAATGAATTTTCTACCCAATAAATATTGAGAAAATTTCTGTACAGACCAGTAAATTGCTAATGCTTCTTTGTGTATTACAGAATAATTCTTTTCGGCAGGAGTCAACACTCTAGATACAAAGCATATTGGTTTCTCTTCACCATTGTCAAATACATGGGCTAAAACCCCAGCAATACCTTTACTGCTAGCATCACAAATCAATTTTACAGGTAATTCTGGATTGTAATGAACCAGAACTAAATGTGACGACATTACGTTTTTGACTTCAATAAAAGATTGTTCACCATCCTTGGTCCATACAAAATTAACATTCTTTTCCAATAAACTATACAAAGGACTCAAGATTTTTGACAATTGTGGAACAAATTTACCATAGTGGTTACACATACCAATGAAAGAGCGTACCTCCGCTACGTCAGAAGGCCTAGGAGCATCCACAATAGAGCTAACCTTACTAGGATTTTTTCTTATTCCTACAGAATCTATGATGTGACCTAAATACGAGATTTCTTTTTCAAAAAACTTGCATTTATCAAAATTCAAACGAAACCCTGCATCTCGCAGCTTAGTAAAAACACATCTTAAATTATGAAAATGCTCTTTGTCATCTTTACCTGTAATAATTACATCATCAAGAAAATTTTTTACACCACTCAACCCTTGTAAAACTCTCTAATTCTTTCTGAAATATTGCACAAGCTGGCTTGACACCAAATGGTAAACGATTTGGAACAAATAATCCTTTATGTGTACTCCAAGCAAGCATCATTTTTGTTTCATCACCTAGTTCTAATTGATTGTATGCATTTGAGAAATCCAACTTAGTAAACTTTTCACCACCTTGTAGTGCTTGAAATATTTCGTCAATTCTGGGCATAACATGATTTACATCCTCAAGATATTCATTAACAGTAACTTTGTAGTCAGCACATAATCGTATGTCAAAATTAGGTTTAAGAACAGGAACTAGAGGTGTACCCCATTCGGAGTTATCCACCTTGGAAATACAACCTTCACTCTCTAATCTATCTAGTTCTTTTTCAACCTTTTCTTTAAATGAGATTGCTACTTGTCTAGGTTTACAAAATATAGGCTTAACATTTTCTTTCAAATTCAAATTAACTTTCCTCATCTTGTAGTGACCTAACTCTTTCTTAAATAAATCGCCAAATTCATGGATCAAATTATCTTTCTGTTCTTCCAAAGACATATTACAAATTTCAAAACTATTAATCTTGAACAAGGAAATCAAATCTCTACCAAATAATGGCCTAACACCATGTTTCACTACAGTAAGAGTACCTTCTTTTTCAACATCATTGTACCTGATTACACTTTGAAACTTTCCAACAGGAACAATATTGGCACCTACATAAGTTTTCAACTTTACATTAGATGGAAGCAGTTTTATTTTTGAAAACAAAGCATGATAGATATTTTCTGGAATAATAGAAATACCCGAGCCAGTATCTAATTCCATTTCAATAGGAATATCATCAATTACGACCTTCATCATAAGTGGTTTGACATCAGTTATTGAAAATAATTCCACTGTATCACAGTCTGATTGAACAAAATTAGTAGACTTGTTTTCTGACTTGCAAACTTTAGCCAGATGACCAACTTTGCTACATTTCTTACATTTATAAGTTTTATTCTTACATTTGACAAAATCATGATTTGTTTCACCACAGGCAAAATATTTTTTTACACTATCAGACTTGTTACTAATACTCTTAGACTTGAAATCATTTTTTACAAAAGATCTTACCTGCTGTGCACCAGCATGCTTACCTTTGCTTACTTTATTCACAAATTGATTGGATTTTCCGTTCTAGCTTCCCTTAAGCTTCCTTCCCGCTTAGCTGCAATTTCGATAATTTCTTGAAGAGTTCTGGATTCATCTTCCTCGCAAATTCTAGAATAGGACCAGGCAAAAGTCCAGCAATAAATTTGTCCTTCAAAATGTTGTTCAACTCACCACCAAATTTGCAGTTCATAGCGAGCTGTTTGAGACGTAAGAACCAATTCCCAATAGATTCGTAAGAATTCAATTCAATTCAATTCAATTCAAAAAAGATTTTATTTCAAAGAAACATAATAAAAAACAAATTCCAGCTGTACAAAATAATCATACACTTGACAATGAATAAGGTACACTAAAAAGAGTCTTAAATTAAATACAAATTAATATGAATAGGAAATAAAATTTTCGCATAGGCATTGCTGCCTGTGTGCGAAAATGAGTCCAAGGTAGTATCTTTATTGGTTACTCTTGTACAATATATACTTATTAACTTATCAACTTATTATTTTTTACTCATTTACTAATAACTACAAAAATGATAAAAAATTAAATGAAGGAAAGAAATAAGCCCCAATCCCTAACCGTTCCCTATCAAAAATTGTATTCGTAAATATGTAGTAATTTTACATATATAAATATATATAAAATGGTACAGTAATAATTATATTATATATGTATTAATAAATAAAATGATTATTCATATTTAAGCTGTACTAAAAATGAATCACCTGCCCACTCTATCCCAGTCCCCGATTAACCCCCCAAACCCCGACCCCAATTGCAGAAGAAGAAACATAGAAAAAACTCGGCGAGACACATTCACACAAACACACACACACACACACACACACACACACCACACACACACACACACATGAAGCCTCAATAGGATTATTTTGAATAAAAAAAAAATATTTAAAATATTTTTTAAGATTGTTTAATAACAATTATTATTTTTAAGACTAAACTGAATTCATCTAGATTACAATCTAGAATCTGTACTCCGAAGTGATCAATCTCTCACAGCACTCATCTCTTCCAATACTCGAAATCCACCTTTTGACAGCTATTTTAAATGAAGATATCGTATAATTGGCGAAATCCGCTGGAGCTATTGGAAGATGTTTCACCAAAACGTGAGCTATATAGTAGGAGTTGGTAATAAATATAGTTCTATTTACTCTAGGCATTTGAATATTATACTGTACTGCTCTCCTAGTTGCATGACTATGTGTAATGGTATTGAATATGCTAGCATGATTCTTGAATATGTACGATGCCAAGGTTCTAACATATAATTGTCTGACATCAAGCACCTTCATATCCTCAAACACTGCGTTGGATGGGTAATCTCGACGCCTTCCAAGTGCAGATTTTATTATAAGTTTCTGGGTGGTGAATAGTGGGTGCAAAATAGATCTGTATCCTCCTCCATAAGCTAGAACTCCATAAGCTAGAGTAAGACTGCTGTTTCAAATTGTAGAAATCAATTCGTTTCCGATAGACCGAAACGAAGGGCGAAAATTGTTTTTCAAGAATAGAACAGAGTTCCTCATACGTTTTTGAAGTTGGAGACTCAGGATCACACAGGTTTCGAAGTGTTTTAAAGCTGCATCTCCGATGACTGTTGAAAGCACTGCAACTTTCCTGTCCTTGTCGATTCCATTTGCCACGAAAAACATCTCAAGTTTTTCTGAATAAAACTTCCAATCACTGGTAACGTCAAATTCGGCCATTGATCCGATATTTGAGAAAATAGTAGTCGTCTCATGACTAGAATTGGAACCCGCCGTGGATTCATTCATGATGAAAAACTTCGATCCGTTTGCAGGAACACGTGAAGTTATAGGTTACTACCGTTGAATACAGGAACCCGTCCGTCATCCATCCTTAGGTTTTCAATCCTCGTCGCCATTGTTGTAAAGTGGAATTGAAATAAATACGATGTTTGCAAACTCACTGGCTATTTAATTAACACCATTTAAATAATAATCAAATACAAAATTGAATTACAAACTGGAGTCACCTTGACCCGGAGAACGAACAGTAGCCATCTTGAATGTACATCTCATCGATACATTAACTATCGAATATTACATTATCGATATTAAATATTGGTTGGGGTTCGATACAATCGATACAACATCAACTTTCTCTTGGTGCCAGATATCCTTTATCTCAGCTAACAAGGGAAGATACTTGGTAATTTTCTCATTATAGTATGATACCAAATTGTGGCAGCATGGAATGCCCACATCTATTATTACTGTTTACCTTGTCAGCTTATTCATCACAATTATATCTGGCCTATTGTGTGGAATTGTCCTGTCAGTCAGCACTGATCTGTCCCTGTATATTTTGTAGGCGTTGTTCTCTCTTACTGGTTTGGGATTATATTGATAATAGGGAACTTTCTCTTCAATCAGCTCAAACTCCAAAGCAAAAGGTCCTGGTGCAGTATGCCAGCAATTTTATTTTGTCTCTTGATTATTGTGGCTGCCATTGATTGACATGCAAATAGAATATATATGCTGTATTGTCTCCGATGCCAAGCCACAACGTCTGCAAAGGCATTATATATTTCTTGAATTTTTTGTTGGTCAACCCAATGAGCCAATTGAAGAGCTTCCTGCCCTGTTGACTCTAAAAACGCTTGATATGTATAATATCTAACATACTTATTAAACGCTTAATATGCATAATGAATTATTGTGTTATGGAAGCAATTTTTGGGAAAAATCCTGTTTGCTTCCATGTATTCATAAATAAATTATATGATCTAGCCCTAAATCTGTATTCCCACATTTCAGAGACAGAGTAAGTGACCGGAAAATAATGAAAATATAATTTTTATGAGTCCTGATTGGACTCTTCCCATTCAGAACAGCCGAGCGAGTCTGAGTCCTGTAAGAACACAGCTGAAACTATTTTCTAAAAATCGGTGTCCATTAATTTTTTATCTTCTTCAACTGATAAAAACAAATCATGACTTTTCATAGTGAGAGAAACAAGCATGTGCAGTGGATCAGATTTCTCCTTACAACTTGATGTACAATAAATAGTTTGCACATGAAGTACCATCAAAAGGAACTTTTTTTTCATTCAAAGTTACATCTTTTATTAGTATTTTATTTCAATGATTATACCTCTATAAAAAATTATTGAGTGTTTGGAAAACATATGAACAAAAATGTTATCCATCTGGGATCTGGCAAGTACTCTGCTTTGGTGAGCCATTTCGATACAGAGATATTGAAAACTTCAACTTCACTCTTGACCAATAATTGTGCAAATACAGTAAATATATGGTAACTCACATCCTGAATGTCTCCATTGGCAATCGATTATTTATTTTCAATTAACAGCAACCTGGTATATAAAGTCTGAATATCAATGCACTGCTTCTTTTCTTCCTATGAATGTAACATTTATATGACATAGCTAGAATGATGCATCATGATTGATCAAAAAAGGAACTGCAAATTTGATAATTCTATTGTAATTAGTTTTAAAATACTGTATATACTTCATATGAAATTATTTTAAAATTATATTTCAATTGTTTCTATACTGTATAGTTGTATTTTAAAATATACATTTGAAGTCATATGCACCATCAACGTTCAATGCAAAACTACGGCCATGGAAGGTGTGGTCGCAATTATTACAATTCATTCCAGTTTTAAACCAACATCTTATATACTAGCCTTTCTCCATTTAAACCGAGGTGGTGCATATGGGCCTTGATATTGCTTAAAGGGAAACACATCAAGTTTCCACTGAACTTATTAGAATAATCTGGTAGTGCAAATACTGTATAATATTCAAAATCTTTAAGGATGCCTAGGTGATGGATTATGAGCTACACATATACTAGACATGCATGATACTTTTTTACTAGAGCAACCAATATCATGAAATGTTTATGATAATTCTATGTAATAACATATTCCATAGTACTTTAATAATGGGAAGAAATATAAATAATTAATAAATCATCGAAGATCCATGATAGATGATTGTACCAGTTGACTATTTAAACTAACTCAACCTCAACTACTATCTGTTTACTGCGCAGTATGGTCGCAATTATTGAAATTGATAAACATCGATAGATTAAAAATTGGCTCTGATATTGTTTACAGTAATTGTAAGAAATTGCATATATTTGAAATGATACCAACATTTTTCATGGCATTTCTCATAAAATTGAAATATATTTATATATATATGTGTTGAAGGCACCAATATTGGTAATTATCAAATTTGAAATCATTATTTCTATTGTTGATATTTTTGAATCAAACATTATAACTGCCTTACAGCCATCACTAATATTAATTCTTCTACTGAGTTGTGTAGCGCTTATACTCATATTTCATTTTTCCACAATCAAGGAAAGTGTACGATCAGGGGCATAGATTAAAAATACCTGCAAATAAAAATTCTTCTTGATATTTGAAAAAAAATATTATTTATTATCATTATTGTAGCATTTTTATGACCAACTAGAACAATTGGAACGCATAAAAGATATTGTCTCCACCATAATTTTGAAAGATACGGTACATAGAATATTTTGTGTATTACGGTTTTTTTTTGGGGGGGGGGAAATATCAATATATATGGGGTAATAATAGAGTGGTAATAATCACCATAGGGGGCCATGTATGGAGAATTTTAAATGGAAGCTCTAGTTAACCTCCTCCTTCCTTCTACCGTTTTCATCTTTTAATTATATATATATATATATATATATATATATATATATTATATATATATATATATATATATATATATATATATATATATTCAATCCAGTGACCTCCTGTGGAAGGGGTATGAGGATTTGTCAAATCCTCTGAAATTCAGTTTTCCCAATAAAAGTAATGAATCTGAGTTAGAGTCGATTGTCTGGTGCCGGAAAAGTGATCATATGGAATTCGGAAATGGAATAGAAGCAATGCTTCACCAGCTCCCTCTTCAATTCCATTCTAAATCTTTTCGACTCCAGCTCCTTCATGTTATCAGGTAAGACATTATAGAGATAATTACCTAAACTTTCAACCCCCTTAGCATATAATGTGGTTCTATGCTGTTCATCTCTAAGATGGTGACGTCTCCATGTATCATAAGAGTGTATCGCAGAGCCCCTAATCATTCTATTCTCGTTATTTTTAATAAGACAAATATTCTAACATGAAAAGGCTTGGAAATAGTAGGATTTCTAGCGTTTTAAAGTATGAACGGCAGCTTGTCCTCTTTGTTTCACTCACCAACGCCTTGTCAGATAGATTGGTATCCACACGATTGAGGGAAGAAAAATACATTTTTTCAACTATTGCTCGCTTGAATTTATCTCAGCTTGACGAGTAGACAATCTATGAATTTAAGCTCATTGTAAATATAAGGTTAATTTTTGGAAATCTGAACTATTTGAATAATTGCTCAATTTTTAATCCACCTAACTTATGTTGAACAAATAAATTTGATGTAGCAGATACTTGAAAATCAATCTGATAAATTACCTGATGAATTTATGATTGAAAAAAGTTTGGAGATGAATGATATACAACAACCAAGCTTCTATTAGATTAAATTATTCAAAATTTGACCTCAAATAGATCTTTTCATCTTGTTTCAATTTTTATTCAGAGGCTTTTGATCATTTTGATTGATGAAAATGAATGTTTCAATTGGATGAAACTTAAAAATGCTGATCTTATCCATGCAGTGATAAAGGGAAACATTTCCCTTGGATGAGGGACATTTTTTCCACAAGTCATCTTCATTTCTAATTTTCCAAATATATTATTTTACCAAAAAATTAGAATGATTTGAATGTTTTTTTTTTTAAATAATTGCAACTTTCCCAATGAATGGGTATAGTAGCTATATTATTACCATTTCAGAGATGGAGTTTCAGAAAACGAAATTTGAACTCTAATTGTTTCTTTCATTTCAACGAACGTGTCAAACCTTGAGAAAAACAACACAAGAAAACCTTCCAACACAAAACAGCTACAAAATTTTAGATCATAAAAAATGTCTTATCATTGAGAGACTCTGAGATAAGCAGTAGGGTACAGTTTATTTAAGCTATATATAGGCTATCTTATTCGCTGAAAAAATAAGAGGTTGAAAACCCCAGATAAATTTGGACATATATTTTTCAATCATACTTTTATACCGCCTTGAAAAGCTTAGAAGAATGCGATGATATCTATACAAACTCATTATATGACCATCAGAAAAGCCATAATTAAGTGCAGAGATCAAGGTAATTTTCACTTTTTGTTATTAAATATAACTACTAGCAGTCAAATTAATTTATTCACGTATTGTGAAAATAACGAGATATGGTGGACCTGCAGAAAAATCTCATGGTGAATGAATTCATTTATTGAAGAAATTTGACTACTAGTCGTTCTATTTAATAACAAAAAAGTGATTTAATAGTAAGCAGTTCGTGATTTATTTTAAGCAGTTCAATTTATGTAATAAGCTGAATTATTTTGTTTATCTTTTACATTCTCGGAGAGGACAGTTTTTTTTCTTCTATTGATTGTTTCTATCAATATGTATTCTTGTAAATTGTTATACTGAAGTGTATGCGGTGAGAATGAGGTATTGCTTGGGCTATGATTGGGAATCATGATTAATTTTTATGATTATATTATTCACTAACTTTCATGTTTCAATAATGAATTTTCAATTCAAATTTACGCTTCTTTTGACATATATTTCGGTTTAAATCGCAACTAATAACATTGAATCCTAATTTTAATAGTATTCAATCGTATCATTTATTTTTTATTCCTGTTGAATTTAATTATTGTAGAAGTTTTTTTCTTCTATTACAATGCTACAGTACACTATACACTTGCTTGAATACTGACCTACTTAGCACATACTTCTACTACTTTTCGCGATATTGTACAATATTATTATTATTGACACAATTATGTTCAGGGGGGATGGACTGAGGGGAGTGTCATTTTCACCGCATGCATTGATGTTAACACGATTCGTGTTAAAGTTTACATTTTCTTACTACGATTTGATTCTTCCATGCAATAGTCTCATCAATGCGAACTCTGTAGCTTTGCTGAACCTAATCTTTTTATTATCTACCGTTTTTCGGGAATCTTTGTTGGGTGAGCCTAGCATGGTGAATAACAATTCAAATAATCTTATCTGAGGAGAAGTTAGAGCTCGCTACGGGTTATTGTCATCTCCTTTCATTATCGGTTTCCTTTTAAAGCATTCATTCTCGGTTTCCCTTTCAATCATTCTTCGTTTTTATATTTCTCTAGTGCCGTGTGCATCTCCAACTAGGTACCAGGCTATCTTATCGAGCTTTAGTTACCGCTCCTGCTTTGTATTCTCCCATGTTTTCCGTAGATAATTTACAGCAACAGTTTACAGTACGGTACCTAGTCGTTTTGAAAGTATCGATTGATAATATTATTGAGTCGACTAGTTTGTCGAGTAATCATTTATTTTATTCTTTATATATTGAGTTAATCTAGATTTTTCGCTCCTCTATTGGTGCTTTGCGTTTGGGTGATAATGCTCTTGCCCTTTTCGCAGTCTATGGTTCTTGTATTGAATGGTGATGAATGATGCGGTTTCTGTTAGCAGCCATTCAATTTCACAGATTAATTAAAGTGCGAAGTAGTGTGTAATCTTTTTGAGGCATAGCTTAAAGTTATTAAAAATTTTTATTATGTTTATACTTTTTTTTCTTTTTCAACTTCAAATTTCTATTCTCTTTTTCTTGTTTAGGCTTTATATTTATTCTCATTATTTTTTATTATTGTATCTTATGTCATTGAATTCTAATTTATCCATTTATCATCAGAATGTTAGAGGACTTCGTACTAAAACTTCAAGTCTGTACGCATCGTTATTGGGCAGCAACTATGATTTGATAATTTTGACTGAAACATGGTTACATGATGGCATAAAAAGTTCTGAAATATTTGATGAACGATATGCTGTTTATCGAAGTGATAGGGGTAGTGGTGATGGTCTTCGGAGGGGAGGAGGAGTACTTGTCGCCGTTCAGAGATCGTTGCAATCTGAGCTCTGTGAGGAGCTCACAATAACCCAATCAGC
Organism: Nilaparvata lugens; assembly: GCF_014356525.2. Classification (NCBI taxonomy): domain Eukaryota; kingdom Metazoa; phylum Arthropoda; class Insecta; order Hemiptera; family Delphacidae; genus Nilaparvata; species Nilaparvata lugens. The sequence continues at coordinate 76,027,989 of NC_052518.1, read as the reverse complement.
AAAATCAACTTGAATCGAAATCAAAACAAGCTCGTTTTGTCAAACGTGAGGGCTTGATTCAAGATTTCATTCGCATGCGTTTTGCTCGAAATGAGTTAAATTCAAGAGCCCGTTTATACATCGTTCAATCCAGTTTCGAGCTCGAAATGCAGGCTCTAATCAGGCTGGTGCTGCGAGCTAAAATCAAGGTCGCGTTGCGAGCTCGATTCAGGCCCGAGATGCACGGTCGAATCAGGATTGAGATGCAGTCTTGACTCAGGCTTGAAACGCATGCTGGATGCAATCCGTCCATTCAAGGCCACCTGGCACACCTTTCACGAAATTCAAGCTCGATTCTATTGTGATTCTAGATCAATTAGAGTCGGATTCAAGCTGGATGTTTAGAGTGAATCAATCCTGATTCAAGGCCAGTGCAATCCAATATTAATGCTTAATCATAATTCAAATTTCATCCAGAATTTGAAATAAATCTGTAATTCTTATTATTCATGATTCAATTATTCTTCCAAACTAATGCTCCAATCTTACTATTGCCTTAATACTCTATTTCTATACTCAGTGGACATCCATACATTCTATATAATTATAGATGAAATCTATATATAATATATAGATTATATAATATATATATTATATAGATTTCATTAATATATAGATTATATGGATGAAATCTATATAATATATAGATTATATAATATATATAGACTATATAATATATATATATATTATATAGATTTCATCTATATATAGAATCTATGGATGTCCACTGAGTATAGAAATAGAGTATTGAGGCAATAGTAAGATTGGAGCATTAGTTTGGAAGAATAATTGAATCATGAATAATAAGAATTACAGATTTATTTCAAATTCGGGATGAAATTTGAATTATGATTAAGCATTTATATTGGATTGCACTGAATCAGATTATTAATATATATTTTATATTTTTAATATTATTCAAATTGAATTATTCTTTAAAATTCTCCTGTGAATGGCAAATTACTTATTCATTCTCTCCTGTCAGGGCAGTCTGTAACTGTCTCTGTAGTTGTATTGATTGAGTCGAGATCGACCTCTGCTAACCAATAACAGCTTGCAGACTGTCCTGAGAGGGAGCAGTGCATGAGTCACTCGCCATTCGATGAATTAATTAAATCAAATCTGCTCTAGTTCAACAGCCCTCTATGCTTGCAACACCTCAAATGGAATACAGTTTATATACATCTGAGTAACACATCAATTATTACTTTGAATATCTATTAAAATATTAAATATTATATATTATATATTAATATCTATATTAGTTTATTTTCTTTAAAGCTTAACTTCAGAGTATATCTATATGAGCAAAAAATGTAAATAAGAAAGCATTATTTTCAAAAAAATGCAATGATTTTTATTAAATATTACAAAAATTGAACTTTCAATTTATTACTAATTATATATTTTTACTTTGAACTGCTATCGTCCTCGATTTGAGCTTCATGAGGCGTAGTCTCTCTGCTCTTGGTCCTGTAAAATATGAAATGTACAGTTTAGTGGGATAACTTAATAGGTTATTATGAGTAAAATATAAAATTTCTCGGTAATCAATTCTCAGAATGCTGATTATGTAGCTTAAAAACTTTTATAAGTTGGAGACTGATATACATATTGTAACTTTCAGGATAAGTTATTGGTCGAATACTCTACCTTTTGACATACATAAATGAATTTCAACCCCTCATAAGTGGTTGACTTAGACCTTCATAAGGACATCTCATTTACATTTATGACAGTTTGGCACACTGTCAAACGAGAGAATAAAGGGTCTCGAGCATTTCGGGAGCATCTTTTGAAATGAAATGTAAAAATCTGGTGTGGCGCACTCACACAACTTTCCTTGCCGTTATGAAAATTGATCACCTGACGCTATTGTTCCCGCGCATCTCAAGTCTACTATTCAGTGATTTGAGCCAGCTGGTGACAGGGTAATAACGCTGGAGACACACATGAGGTCTGCTATCTCTTCATAGTGAATAATTTAATAGAATCAACAATAATTTGCAATTGAATAATCACATTTTCTCGAATTTAAAGCTTATTTTCAATTTTAGGTGAAAATGTTACTGAACATTAATTGAAGAGATTTTCATGGTCAATCTACTCCACTTGATTTTTTTGTTTCAATTGTATCTGAAGCCTGATAATTGGGATTCTATCTGCATTGATGGGGCGGAGCTCCTGAAATTTTTACAGATATGGGACTTGTGACAGTTGATAGAGCTTATCAATGACTATTTTAGGTATGAATTTGATCAAAATCGTTGGAGCGGTTTCCGAGAAATCACGGAAAACCTTGTTTTTGACAACATTTTCGCCATTTTAGCCGCCATCTTGAATTGCATTTGATCGAAATTGTTCGTGTCGGATCCTTATAGTGAAAGGACCTTAAGTTCCAAATGTCAAGTCATTCCGTTAATTGGGAGATGAGATATCGTGTACACAGACGCACATACACACACACACACACACACACACACACAACACACACACACACACACACAGACCAATACCCAAAAACCAGTTTTTTGGACTCAGGGGACCTTCAAACGTATAGAAATTTAGAAATTGGGGTACCTTAATTTTTTTCGGAAAGCAATACTTTCCTTACCTATGGTAATAGGGCAAGGAAAGTAAAAAGTACCAAACAGATTACTAAATAAATAATCAGTTTTTCAATGTGTTTCGTTATTCATCAAAAAAGTGATGTTTTAAGTTTTATTACTTTTATCAATCATTTCTATAAAAACTAAAACTTCAATCAGCCGCCATTTTTGATAAAAGTATCATAGAACATTTTTATTGATGTCGTCATTCTTGTTTTAAAAAGGCCTTTAAAATTATGTACCACACAATGGGTGTTTACATTTTAAATATTTGAGTTACAAACCCTCATTTCTTCAAAAACTAAAACTTCAATCAGCCGCCAAAAACTGTTTGAAGGAGGTTCCGTCTTTGGGTAGCAGTGATTGGACATTGGTTGCAAAAAGGCAAACATGTAGAAGAAATTTGAAAAGAGTATTGGGAGCAAGCGGTGAAGTGTACGAAACGATGAGTTCTTCTTTGATTCAAGTAACTGATTTGCAATTTCTCCACATGTATTGGGACTACTAATTTATGATTATTCCATACTTTCATAAAAGAAAGCCTTTTTGACATGATTGTTCTATTCACAAATAAGTTTATTGAATGAACTATTTTCATTTCACAACATATTGGACAATTCAATTTTCTATCTGTAAGTCAAATATTTTCTTGGATTTTTATTTTTATACTTTGAAAACATGATCAATAATAATAATTTACTAATGATGAATTTTGTGTGCGTATATGTATGTCATTGGCCTTTGATGATACTGCTATTTCCTTATAATTGAAAAAAAATGGGTTGGTTCAGGTGGTTTACACTCAAGAATAGTATAATAGTAGGTTGCCTTGATCACATAAGACGCGTGGAGAACGCAGCCTGCTATGGTGTGACGTCATGCTGCGACCTCTCGCCCCGGCTTAACATGCATTCAAATGTAAAAATGCCAAACTTTGAGCCCTCATAGCAAATCAACCATCAACTTTACATAGGAGTGATTGACATCAAAATGTTCAGCATTTTATCCCCTTTGAAACAATATCAAACTAATTTTCAGTAAAAATCCTATAAATGTTACCGGCGAGTCTAAAGCAAATCGTTTGAACACACAATTTGATTTGATAATACCATTTCAAATACGTTTTTGTACTTTCTTTTAGTTTTTTCTGCATCGTTTTAGTTCTTTCTCTTAAACAGATTCTATTCTCATTTAGAAATTTTATCCTTATGAAGTCTGTGGAAAGAACTAACAGCTTCTTTAGGAATTTCAGGATATTAACGTTATTTTATCAACAACTCCTGAAACATAGCAATGCGAACCCATCAACGGTTGCCTAGCTTTATCACAAAAATAAACAGTCTAGATAAGCCCTAAGAATATATGAACATCATTTAAACATTATAAAGATTTTTATTTATCCCAATTATGATAAAAAAATAGATAATCATGACTTTTAATGACTTTAATGCTGTTATTTTATCAAAAAATAAAACGCATTACACTACTGTACTGTAAAGTAGTTGAATAATTTCATGAATAATTAATGTTATATTATTTGAAGTCATAATTTGATGAGCTATTTAAATTATAATTAAGATCTATTCTTGCTTTACACAAGTGTTTTTTGCATTCATAAGTATCCCATGGACACATTGAAATAAAAAATATCATACTACCGTGAATAATATATGGTATTTCCTTTGTAAATTTGTGTCCCATGAAAATAATCGATAAAATATACTAATAATCGTCAATAATAATAATACTGCACTGAGCAGAAACAAAAACACAATACAAGAGCAATGTGTTGGCACTACGCTTTCCAGTAGACAACTGAAATAATTATTAGTAACCAGACAGTTCAACGTTCTAAAAATAACTTGTAACCATGGTGAACAGTTCCATGATTTCGCTAAATTGGTTCTAGGTATATGTCAATTAATAAAGTCTTAAACAAATATCATTAATACAAATGCTTGCAACTAGCATTCCAGGCGACGATACAACTATCAATTTTCACAAACAATTGTCAAATAAGGAACAATCATTTTTAAATATTATTGGACGACCAGCATAAAATTAAATGAGTTCGCTTCATTTTGTCATATTATTGTTTAAAATAAGTCCAAAACAAATAAGTTACCAGCCTTTTCACAAATATGAATAGGTTTTACCGATTGAATATAGTGATAGATTCAAGGACTTTCTACACTTTTCGAAATGAATTAATGTTTTCAAAATACACATTGATGTGGAGCTTGTTTCTTTCCGAATTGAATAGCATATTCATATTTTTTATCAATACAGCGGTTTTTATGTGAGGAAGTGATATTTGACGCGGTGTTTTGTATGTAATTCTTATGGGAAGCCGGCGTTTGCCACGTAGGCTCATGCCATCTCATCCGCGTATGTAAACGCGATTGAGGCAACCTGCTATACACTATCCTTGGTTTACACTCCCATTCTATATAAAGACCGAGTGGCACATATATGTGTCACGAGTGAAAAAACCCTGAAATTTGAGAAACTTGAGGAATTTAACGATCTTCCAGAGTAATTCAAATTACTGTTAAGGAAATATTCATTTCAACAGGTGATATGATTTGGAATGTGTGGAGTATTCTGTATTAATTGACTGGTATATATGAAGTAAACCTAATTTTTTATTGGGAGGAGTTGATTAGTCATGTCGCACATATATGTGCCACCCAGGAGCGAATGTGCTATTCCTTTTTAGTCGAATATATGACATTTTTGGTTATGTAAATATGGATGTTACTTATTTTTATTGTATGTTAATTTTTATATGTTAGCAAGGTTAGCGTTTTAGGCAATATTTACACTGCACTGTAGTAGATAGCCGTATTTGTTTTTCAAACCATACCTGTAGGTATGTAAATAAAAACAGAAATTCAAGTACCCATTTTAAAATTGGCATATTTCTTTTTAGAAATAAAAATATTAGAATAATATTATTTTTATTTTTCTTTGATTTCTATTCTCAAGTATTATTCAAGAGTAGCCCTAAAGAAAAAAGACTATAGGTATGTTTTATCCCAGTAATGCGTTCACACTAACTCACTCAAAGTTGCAACCATATTAGTCCAGTCAATATAGACATGAAAAAGAGGGCCTGCTAGTAATTTATATTTTATTTCTGATTTTTATACCTATATTTTTTTAAACATCAATGAAAATTAAACTAGAACTTTCAGCAGTAAAATATTATAAAAACATTTTGGGACATATTATTCATTATCAAAATTTGGGAATAAAATAGTTTTGGGCAAAGCCTGCTATTCTTTCAAAATTATATTTTTATGATTTGTGATTGTATCCACAAAAGGATAAATAAATTCAGAACCAATCAATATTTGCATGATAAATAATTGTCTTGTTCTATATAGATACAGAGTGGCCCAAAAACCTTGTATTTTCGATAAAATGGATATTTTCAGAAAATATTTTTTTAATAGTTCAACAATACTATGAAGAATCTATCCTCTAAATCTCAAGGATTTATCTTTAACCGAATTTTAAATGTTCTGTCCGAAAAATTCAAACTTTAGGCTCTCATATCTCAAAAAGTAATGATCGGAAAAAATGTTTTTCTGAGGATACCTTTTCATTTTGATAGGTTGATGATATACAAACCGAAAAACTTTGAAAAATATCACCAGTATAAATTTTATTTTTAGCCTTTGCACAACCTTAAACCGACTCTAGCCGCGGTTCACACTTCTGCCAGTTCACTCATTCGTCAAACTTCTTGTAACATATCCAACATTATTGAGATTTATTGTGACTTAAGTCTCCAATATGGTTCTTTGGAAATTACTATACTAATTTGCAGCTTGTTTTACAATAAATTTTTGCTTCATATGAAATTAAAAATCTGAGCCTATTCAATTATAAAGTTATCATTTTAAAATTTTAAAACTGCTTTAGTGATTAGGAAATAGTATAGTGCAACTTACTGAAAATGGTTTCCATCAGATGTAGAAAGGAGTTTTAAATCTAAAACTGTAGTTGGCAGCATATTCGTCTGTCATGGTGGATTTTGGTATATGCGTCTGCAGTTCTATTCCCACCTTTGCCTGAAATCAAATGATACATTAAATGTATGAAAGCAATTTTCTAATTGAAAGGAATTTTATAAGTGATAGTGAATGATATAACAATAAACCAATACAAGAGAGTTTTCAAGGACCTTACATAGTACTGAACTAATTATCAAATTGTAGCCTATCAATGAGAATGATTGCTTTTATTTACAATTTATTTAAAGTATTTCTCAAGGGGGTTATTTTATACTGGTCATATTGGAATAAATATGGTTTAATCTAATCAAAATATTAAAAAAAATTTAGTTCATGTCCCTAACAAAAATGTAACTATAGTCCCTAATAAATATAACTAATAATTAGTAGGTAGGCCTATAATGGTGTTATGAATAGTTCTCTTATTGTAACATTTTACAATAGCTTATTTTATATCATAACCATCCATGATATTAAATCAATCTATTATAATATTACTGAATCATATAATCACTAGCTTAAAATGTATTGAATCATGAAATTAAAACCACTAACTTAATAGTTTTTTACAAGTTTGAAGTTAACCAACAATGGTAACAGTTTAATCAACTGTTAGACCCGGTTGCACAAAAGCCGGTTGAATTTTAACCGTGATTAACTTCATGAGAACCAATCAGAGAATGCGTTTTTGATAAAACGGCTTCTCTGATTGGCTCTCGCGGAATTAATCACGGTTAAAATTTAACCGGCTTTTGTGCAACCGGGCCTTAGTGTTTGAAAATGATAAACATTCAATTTATAAACACTAAAAATTGCAATTACTGTTATATTAGGGTTATTAATAGGGCTTGACATAAAATCTTAAAACTGCTCCAGTAATTCTTGAATATAGACTATTGTAGGTAGCCTAAGTTTGTTTGTTAAGGTTACAAGTAAGTTTGTTTATGTAGGCTATGTTGAAAAATTTGATCATTGAACGAGATAGAGTGCAACTTACTGAAAATGGCTTTCATCAAATGTAAAGGAGAAGAACTTTTTTCAAATCTAATCCTTGGCATCATATTCATCTGTCATGGTGGATTTTAGTATAATATGTATCTGCAGTTCTATTCCCACCTTCGTCTGAAATCAAATGGAACATGTATGAAAGCAATTATCTAGTTGAAAGAAATTTTGGCTAAAGTGCACGTCCAGTGCCAACATACTTGTCATCAAATTTTTGGTTGGGATCGATTTAGTATGATATTTTGAGCACAAAATCAAAAAATTAAACGGAGGTCACTATTGTTTTCAAAATAAACTAAGTTCAAAGTAGCACAACTTTACATGCATTTAACCTATGCTATAAGTAGCAACCATAAGTAGCTAAGGTTAGGAAAAGTTTAGGTTAATAAAGCTTAGGTTAGGAAAAGCTTAGGGTTGGGAAAACTCAGATTAGGAATATCATAATTTGATGATTTCAATAATCAAAATGGCTGCTACTCATAGGTTAAATGCATGTAAAATTGTGCTACTTTGAACTTAGTTTATTTCAAAAACAATAGTGACCGCCGTTTAATTTTTGTGATTTTGTGCTCAAAATAGCATACTTAATAATCAATCCCAACCAAAAATTTGATGACAGGTATGTTGGCACTGGACGTGCATTTACACCGAAATTTCGAAGTAATAATTTAGTATGGTTTTAATAAATTGATAGTATTAAAACAATAAACCAATACAAGGGAGTATTAAGGACCTTACATAGTACTGAACTAATTATTAAATTGTAGCCTATCAATAAGAATGATTGCTGCTATTTACAGTTTATTTAGAGTATTTCTCAAGAGGTTGATTTGATAGGCTACTAGTCATATTGAAATAATGTTTTATCTAATCAAAATACTGTATTCAAAAAGTTAATTAGGTCAAATGTAACCATAGTCCCTAATATGCCTATAAATAACTAATATTATTAGTGGGTAGGCCTATTCTCTTATTAGCTTTATTATTGTAACATTTTACAATAGCTTCTTATATCTTAAACATTCATAATAATTAAATCAATCTATTATGATATTACTGAATCATATAATCACTAGTTTAAAAATTATTAACTAAATCATAAAATCGAAACCACACTTGATAGTTGTTTTACAAGTTTAAGGTACCAACAATGTTAACAGTTGGTTAAATCAACTGTTTGGGTTTAAAAATGGAAAAATTAACTTATACACACTAAAAATTGCAATTAATGTTGTATCAGGGTTCTTAATAGGGCCTAACATAATAATTATTTACCATAGTGCTTTTTAAAACAACATGTGCTTTACAAATTTGTCTGGGGAACGCTTTGCCATCACTAGGCTAAACAGTTTTTTTAGTAGGTAACTTCATGCTATTAAATTTATCAATAAATATCCTAGACATAAATGAATGATCTTACCTTAATTTAAGACCTTCAGCAATCAAAAATCATCATCAACTTGATGACGCGATAAAATAAAGGATAAACAAACAACAAACCAATACTGCAATACTTCACCTTCAACTACTGAAAACTGAAGAAGACAGGACGAGGACATCTTTAATGGCTGTCGCTCAAGCGCAGTAGTGCACAAGCACGAATCACCCCGGGAGTTTCAAAGTTATTGATATAGACAATCTTTATTGTTAACATTAAAACAGTCCATATTTCTGGGATGGATTAATGATTTCTTTATGGGGACATTTGTGCTTCCACTGAAAGAATGTTGGAATCAATAAAATAGTACCTAGATTATTATTATTTGAATTTGAAACTTGAAAATTATTTCTTAGGCTTGGTGTGTGACATGATTTTCAGCACAAACTGGAATCTAATTTGAAAAAATGATATAACTTTCTCAATTTTGGATGAAAACATTTGAAATTCTAGGACAATGTTTATAACATGAACAGAATCGTTAATTATTTTTTTCAAAATTTTCCATCATCAATTACCAATTATTTAAAATTTTAAACGTTAGTAGCCCGTCAACGGCCCGTCTGACGGGATTTTTGCATTGAGAAGAAGTGCTGGAAATCTACTTCTGTAGCCGAATAAGTGATAAAAGACTGCTTTTTTGAACATTTTTGGGAAACTTAAAAATCGATCAAATTTTTTCCAAGTCCCTATTTGGATTAAAATTAGCGCAAAAGGTCTATCAACAGTACGTTGTAGACAATTTTCGCAAGAGACAAAAAGTGTTTGAAATTCAATTCTGCATCCGAACTATTGATTAAAAATACAATTTTTCGACTTTTTTGGGAAACTTGAACATCTGGCAAATTTATTAAGTCCCTCTGGATTTAGTGCAAAAGGTCAATTATATCGTTAACAGTGCATTTTAGACGATTTTCGCAGAAGACAAAAAGTATTTGAATTGCAATTCTGCACCTGAATTGATTAACAAAAAGCTTAAAATGAGACTTTTTGGAAAACTCAAAAAAATTTCAGTCTTAATTTGTGTAAAACATTTTCTTTATCTCGATAACGGTGAGTTGGAGACGATTTTTGAAGAAGATAGAAAGGGATTGGAATTCAATTCCACTTAGGAATATTGGTCAGAAAGCCTAAATTGAGACATTTTTAGGGATTAAGATACACTGGTGAGGGGGGAGGAGACACCTTCTGAAAAAAATGTTTGATTTTCACTTATAACATTTTCACTTAGTGTGTTGACTGGGTAGGTACTGTAGAAATTCCATACTGTACCAACCTTTCTAACGTTTATTTTAGTAAACATTTCTAAGTTTATCAAACGTTGTTTTCATAACGTTTATCAGCAATATACATTCTAGACGTTTATTAAACGTTTATAGAGTAAACGTTCATTTTAGTAAAATTCCCTAACGTTTATTGAACGTTGTTTTCATAACGTTTATCGGACTTATACATTTTAAACATTTATTAATTTATTAAACGTTTTTTAAACTTTTTGTGCTGTGTGGGATGAACACTACAGGTTGATCTCTTCTCCAAGTGACAATGAGAAATAGACAATGTAAAGAAGACAATGTAAAATAGGCTACTCGAGGATTGTTCAACACTCACAATAGAAACAATATTCAAGGGAATGCGTAGCAAGCTATATTCAAGATTGATTCAAATCGGCTTTAACCAATACCTACTATTACTTCAGGCCCCACAACTGATCTCTAACAAACTATGACGTCATCACATGTAGATCATCGATGATCTACTGGCGGTAAGCAAGCGAGTAAGTAATAGTAGGTATTGAATAAGGGCGCTGATGCTTGTTATCACATCTGATATGGTAATCAACAAAATTGGAATTACAAATTCAATTTTAACGGTGTTCCATTTCAATGAATATGGTTTGTTTATCATTCTTCTAATATTTGTTTGTGAAAAGTAATAATGAATTTGGGGTTTTAAATCATTGGGATACTGCTGTGTACCGGTACCTAATTGTTGCGGGAATTATAACAAGATTCCAAAAGTTTCCGTACGGTTTTAAAGTTTAAAACAGTTTTTTTACTTTTTCGAAAGATGATACTTTGAAATGAAAATGGATACGAGCGATAAGAAGAAAGAGCTTCAATTCTACAAAACAACGGTTTACATGAAGTTTAGAAGAACAGTGTAAATAAAGTGTGAGTGGAAAATTTAATTAAAGTGTGGAAGAACAGTGTAAATAAAATGTGAAATAACAGTGTAATTAGAGTGTGGAAGAACAGTGTGAATAAAGTGTGTGAAAGAACTTTTGAATTAATAAATTAAAAAGTAAATGCAAAGTGTTGGAACTGCCCATAACATCAAAATATTGAAGGTTTTACCTAACTGAAAAACATCTCCTGATGAGTTTCTTTGTACTACAGATCAATTGTGATCAAGTTTGTGGGAGCCTCTTTCCTAAAAAGAGTTAGGAAATTTGGTTTATCTTTGATTTACCTCTCCTTCGACTCTGATACAGGCTATTATTAAGTATTTTTGGTTGAGATGAATTTATCAATAGCTCTATCACTGAATTGAGTAGGCCTATGTCTATCAATCTGAAAATATGGATAAATTATTGCATTTGTGGAATAGTGTTTTTATTTCAATAAAATTTCTATTTATTAAAATACAAGTGTCTTTAATTTGAAATTTAGATAGTATTCCATCCAATAAAAATCCATACAGTAACAAAAGTTACATTGATAAGCTAGTAGAATCTACTACGATCTAGGAAGAATCAATCTACATGTTATGACGTCATTAATTAGTTGTGGGGCCTGAAGTAATATAGTAGGTATTGCTTTAACTGACAAGGGTTATTCAAGGCAGAGTCAAGACTTGTTTGACTCATGCAATAAAAGCTGAAATCGAACGAATACCTTTCGAGCCATATTCAAGATCGATTCTAATCAAGACTGTTAGCTTTGACTGACAAGGGAAATTCAAGGCAAAGTCAAGACTTGTTTGACCCATGCAATAAAAGCTAAATTCGAACGAATACATAGCATGCCATATTAAATTTCGATTCCAACCAAGTTTGTTAGCCTTGAAAAACAAGGGTATGCTGCTTTCGATTCTAGTATGGAAATTCAAGGGGACTTCGAGTTGAATGTAAGCTGCGAGACTGTTGTTGGGACTCTGTGTTTGGCTGTACTGATGTCGACTCTGCAGTGGACGAGTTCTATAGTCTACTCTACAAATATTTGGATGAGTGTATTCCAAGGATCGTATTGAAGAGAAAAAATAATAAATACCCTCCTTGGTTTACTCCTGATATAATTTCTGATTTGAGGATTAAGAATAGATGTGCACGAAAAAGAAGAGTGTCTCCTTATCATGATAACCTTTTCAAAAGTTTACGAACATCCTTGAAGGCTAGAATATGTAAGTCTTATGAAAACTATTTGACATCAATTCAGTCAGGCTTAGATGGAAGTATGAAAAACTTTTGGAATTATGTAAATTCCAAAAGAAAAACGTCGTTTGTGGAGTCGACGATGTCGCTGAATGGGGAGTCCTACTGCGGTTCTGCGGTTGTAGATGGGTTCGAGAAATATTTTGATTCAGTGTATGAGGTTGATACACACGCCGCCCCTGATATGCATGAGAATGAGCTGGAGATGTCTGGGAGCTTGGGATTAGGTGTTGGTATTGATTCTGTCTCCTCTGACGAGATCCTGTCTGCTATTAACAGCCTTAGATCTAGCTGTTCCGAGGGCCCTTACTTGATACCTACTTTTATTGTGAAGGGTTGTGCAGAGGTACTCCTTAGTCCATTGCAGTTCATTTTCAATTTATCGATTAGGACTGGCCAATTCCCTTCTAAATGGAAGGTCGCTAGAATTACTCCTATCTTCAAGTCAGGTAAGAGAACTGATATAAGTAATTATAGGCCCATATCAATTTTAAATTGCTTTTCCAAAGTTTTTGAAAGAATTTTGCATGCAGTTATATACAGGCAGGTGAAGGGAGTAATCGCGGACGAGCAACATGGATTTCTGTCAGGCCGTTCTATGGTGACTAATCTAATGGAGTTCAGCAATGAGGTATCCAGAGTTCTTGATGGTGGGGGGCGGGTTGATTAACTTGAAATTTTGCTTATAGATTCTTTATTCACCAAGGATGTTTATATGCCTATTTTCAATTCTTCAAGATTTCAATTCGTCATGCTTCCAGCTGGTTATACTTTGCTAACTTTGCTTGAGAGTGGTCATGGATAAAATACTGTATTCAACGGTTTTATTTTCTATCTTTTCATTCTTCTTTTATCTGTAGCTTATCCCCTTTATCCATATACAGTGTCAGTGCGAAGTATGGAAACAGCTGAATATTTTGTTTAAAAGGGAAATTTGATGATAGGTCTCCTTTTTTAATTGAATAAAATATAATTTATTCATTATGATAGTGAATAAGTTTATACAGGGTGATTCATAATTTTGGCAAAATAATTTAATACGTGATAGTAGAGGTAAAAATAAGAGGAAAAGTTCTTATAAACATAAATATCCATAAACGCTTCATTAGCGAGCTATACAGAGTGAAAGTTTTCGTCCGGAACTCAGTTCCTCTGGTGAAATACACCAATGCTAAATTGTTGGGGACTGGTTTTTGAAAAACTTATGCTGGATTCATATGGAAAAGTATCTGAAAAATTGAATAAAACTAGTCTGGAAGCTGTAGTGTGAGTAGTTTTTGAGAAAAAAGTTGAAATATGCAAAAAATCTAAGTAGAAAAACACAGAATTCTACGTTTGATGTCAAATAACTTTCTTTAATGACCAGTAAACAAATAATTTTTCGCAATAAAAATTGCAGAGAATTCAATTCTGAAAAGAATCATGTAAGCTGTGTGAACTAAATTTGAATAAAAGTTGAATAAAATGTATTCTTATGTAGTACATACACAACAAAAATTTGCTGTTTTATGAGGAGAGATGTAATAACTCATAGGTTGTAGCTGATTGCAATAAAACATGGATTTTAATAACAGCTGTTTCAAAACAGCTGATTTTTTTTGTTTTAAATAAGAAAATATTTAAAAGAAATTATCAGCTGAAAATTATTTTCAGAAATATTTTCGCTAACTGTTGAAAAAACAGCAAACTGTAAGTTAGGCCTACTGTAACTGCGCTGTGTTTTTTGTTTAATCTATTAACCAGTTATTTGTAACCCTTTCACTTTGATTTTGAGTAATAACTTTTTAAAAAATGGCATGTAATTTTAGACATTATTCATACTCCGAATTAGCTGACATGCATTTAATGTATGGAATGGGACACTACTGTAATAGTACTGAAGCAAGACGTTTTCATCAAGAGAACTTTCCTAACCGAGTATGTCCAAGTTCAAGGTTTTTTGCCACTATTCATCAACGTCTGTCTGAAACAGGTTCTTTGATATCCAAAGAGCACATTCATGCAGGCAGACCCCGATCTACTATGACTGTTGAGTTAGAAGAACAAGTTATTAATGTAATTTATGAACATCCAGAGAAGAGCACAAGAGAATTGTCAGTGCAGTTTAATGTCAATCAATCTATTATTTGGAGGATACTAAAAGAGCAACAATTACATCCATAATACCTCCAGAAAGTTCATACCTACTCTATTGCCACGAGACTGTATTCCCTGTGCTGGTATTTGCCGATGGTTTTTAGAAAAACTTGTTAACCCAAACTTTTTAACAACCATTTTTTTTACAGACGAGGCACACTTTACAAGAACAGCTATCATTAATGTCCACAACCAACATATTTGGGCAGATGAGAATCCTCATGCCATCAATCCTAATCCTTCACAACATCAGTTTTCAGTAAACATTTGGGCAGGAATCATATAGGAGATCATCTGTTCGAGCTTCCTCCCAGGCTTAATGGCATAATCTACAGCTTTTCAAATCAATGGATAGGCCGAGGTGGGCCTCAGCTAGGTCACCAGACTTAAATCTTTTGGATTTTTATCTTTGGGGACACTTGAAAACCTTAGTATACAATACTCCGATCAAGGATTTTGAACGGAATAGGAATGATAAAGCAGATTCCTGGAATATTTGAATGGGTCCAAAGATGAATATGGATGAGAAGACATCTGAACATATGCATTCAGAACAATGGAGGTCACTTTGAACATCATCTTTAGTCTTTTGGTATAAGTATAATGTCATTTAGATATGTTACTTTCATATAAAAATAAAACTTTTCATAAAAAACCAAATATTTTATTTGCAATCAGCTACAACCTATGAGTTATTAGTTCTCTCCTCATAAAGCAGCTTACATAGTTTACACAGCTTACATAATTCTTTTCAGAATTTAATTCTCTACAATTTTTATTACGAAAAATTATTTGTTTACTGGTCATTAAAGAAAGTTATTTGACATCAAACATAAAAGTCTGTGTTTTTCTACTTAGATTTTTTGCATATTTCAACTTTTTTCTCAAAAACTACTCACACTACAGCTTCCAGACTAGTTTTATTCAATTTTTCAGATATTTTTCCATATGAATCCAGCATAAGTTTTTCAAAAACCAGTCCCCAAACAATTTAGCATCGGTGTATTTCACCAGAGGAACTGAATTCTGGACGAAAACTTTCACTCTGTATAGCTCGCTAATGAAGCGTTTATGGATATATGTTTGAGAATTTTTTTCTCATTTTTACCTCTACTATCACGTATTGAATTATTTCAACATAATTAAGAATCACTCTGTATATTATTATGGAATGATAATATCAGAATCAAATAGAATAACATTCTTTTTTCAATAGCTGCACTTAAACGAATATTATAGTGTAACTGTTGGCTGCCAGCTCCAGTCACACTGCTCGGTAGGGTCGCTCTGTGACTGGTCCCAGGACTAACCATCATCACAAAGAACGTTACATTCAAAGAATTGACTGAATGGAACGGGGAAATCTGTTACTTGCGCTTGTGCATTATAGTTCTATCCGTGACAGAGGCTTGTTCTTTGTCCATCAGAAATTAGAAAGACCTTTAAGGTCTTTGGAAATTGGAAGGTTGGCCATACCATAAGGTGCGTACCAAGGAGGATCGTGGAGTAGGCAAAACAAAGTTTGGCTGTCTCCGCTCATTCTGGCCTGCACATCTTTTCGGCCATCTTGGTTTGACCAAAACATTGCACTTGCACTGCAGTCATTAAAATCTGTGCTAATGTGTTTATTAAATTGACATATAATGAAAAAATAAAAGTTTTTATTAAAATTGTAACCTGTTGTGCATTTGGATGTACAAACAGAAGTTCAAAGAAGACTCCAGGAGTGACTTTTCACAGATAATAATTTACAACTTTAATAATAAATTTAACAATTTGTTTACTCTTGTTGAGGTTAACCTGTTGATAGATAGATAGATAGGCCTGGATAAATGCCTTTTATTCACATTTAGATCAATAGATGAATAATTTTATTGTTCAGTTCAAGCATACAATAGAAATTGAATACAATAAATAGAAGTTCCATCCAAATAATTCAAAAGTAACACAATAAAAAATTCTTAGGCATGGCCGTTGATAGTTATTATCTTGAGGTGAAACATCTTAATCTTATTGTAGGCACTTGTCGAACAGATTAAAAGTAATGATCACAAATTCCATTCCCAAAAAAAGTTTAGTAAAGAACACTAAGTAAGCATAGAAAGGAACACTAATATACTTTTATCTAGAATAGTCTGCCAAAAATTGAATGTTCATAACAATTGTTATTTGTTGTTTAATATACAGAAAAATATTCATGTAATTGAATTAATATTGTATTGCAAAACTCATCTACTACTATTATATTTAGCCCATTAACAAATATTAAGTTCAGTGTCACAGTATTGATACTATATCATTCATAGTCATATTTTTATTGTTTCCACTAAATTTCCATTCTCTGTTTATCAATCATAATTTTACCAATAATCTATTCAGAGAATCAGGTTATCCATTATGCATGAATTTATTCTGATATTACAGAGAGCTTCAGTATCTAGTTATAGCATTATAGAAAATGAATAATAAACATATGGGATGAATAAACAGTAATCGACTGAGAAGTGAAGGCTTTGTTTCAAGTGGAGCCTTTGGCATTTGTCTGTCTGTCTTTGCAATAATTATGCCTAAAACAAGGCCGAGCTATAGAAGTATAGTTCAAATGTATCAACATTATAGCTCGGCCAAGCCTTGTTTGATTATAATGGATTATTAATTCGTAACTAATTTTGAATAGCCTCTCATTTTTTATATGGGAGCTGATTCACTCATTTATTCTGTAGAACCTTTTTTTAGTAAAGCTTTTAAATCAAATTTGACAACTTCTGATGGGAATGACATCTTCAATGAATCAATTCATATTAGCCAAATACTTTTTATTATGAATCTGCAATAATTGTGTTTTTTTATTTTATATTACAATGTTGTAAATGTATACTTTACCATGCAGAATCGAAACATGTTCAATTATTTTGAAGTAAGGTACTGTAAGTCAAGGTTACTGTACAAACTACACCTAAATTCAAATTCAAATTCTTTATTCTGCCTGACATTTTTACAATGTATAAGCTCGTCAAAAAAAAAAAAATACAGCGTACATAATGAGATACATAACACAATATCAAGAATAACAGTAGCTCAGAGTATGTATATACAAGTAGGCTAACAGGGAGATTGACAAGAATAGTAACAGTATTCACATGATGTAAGGTGTATTTACAGTACACAACTTAGTCCAAAATGAGGTGCAGCCCTTATATTGAACATTCAAAGTATTCAGTCAATGAATAATATGCTCTCTCCATCAATTAATTCTTCACAACTTTCTTGAATTTCATTTTTGGCAGCTCTTTAACAGCTGAGGAAAGACTGTTGTAAGTTTTTATCTGCTGAAATAGGTGGCTGTCCCTTGTTTTAGAAAGTCTTACCTGTGGGATTGGGATTTTATTTCTATGCCGGGTTGTGTATTCATGTTTGTTTCCCTGACATGGTAAGATTCTAAATTAGTTTTGACATGCAGCAAGCTACTCATTATGGAATTTGAAGGGAATGTCAATATCTTCCATCTTCGAAAGCTTTCTCTGCATGACTCTCTGTTTCTCAAGTTGTCTAACACTCTCATTGCCTTTTTTCCATTTGAAAACTTTTGAAGCATGGCAAGAATCACCCCATAGGCGAGTACCATAGGATATGAGGGAATGAAAAAGTCCATAGTAAGCAAGTACCAAAGAATCGGAGTTCAATGATAACTTAAGTCTTCTAAGTAGAAAGACAACATGACAACATGAGAGAGTCTCTTACACAATTCTATGATGTGAGGCTCCCAACTCAAACTTCTCTCCAAAGTGAGACCCAACATTCTGACCTGATGCTTAATATCATTGTCTTCTGGAATATTCCTTAAAGAGAAGCAGATACATTCAGTTTTTCTCTCACTGATGATTAGATTATTAGTGACAGAATCCAAGGGCAGGGCAGTGGACTGTGAATGATAGTTGGTATAAATACCTACAAATAAATCTTTGAATTCTGTGCATAAAAATACTGATAGCTTGAAGTGTGGTAAGTACGCCAATAAAAGACTAAATGAATCAACAATATAAGATTTAATAATAATAAGATAATAATAGGCAGATGGCCACATACAAAAACAATTGTGTCAAATATTTTGGGATCAATAAAATAATAATAGGCAGATGGCTACATACAAAAACAATTGTGTCAAATATTTTGGGATCAATAAAATAATAATAGGCAGATGGCCACATACAAGAACAATTGTGAGTAGATTAAGTTAAATATCTTAAGTCTTTAAGTCTTTGAATCTTTAAATAATGATAGGCAGATGGCCACATACAAAAACAATGAGTCAAAAATCTTGGGAAAATTACAACATGTGAAATAATGTAGAGAAATACAAAATTTAAATGAAATTAGGTCAATGACATTAATGACCATTGAAGTCTGACAATAATTGAAAAGATAGTATTAATGATACCTGAAATGAATATAAATTGAGTGCTATAATGAAGGTTATTGCTGTAAGATACAATATTAATGATTAAAAAATGACAATAAGCTGTAAAAAATGCTCAGCAAGTAACATACATAAAAAATATATGCGGCATAGGCCTTCAGTGATTTGAATGTCAAGATAGACTTCGACCAAACAATTAATAGGCGTCACTGGCCTTAAAATAACACTTAAAAGCTAAGGGTAGCTAATAAATATAATGAAGATTGTCCAGGTAAATATAGGCGACATGGGCCTTCAATGAATTGAATGTCAAGACAGACATCAATTAGAACGAGTAATAGGCGACAGTGGCCTCAGAAAATCACTTGTAAAGCCAAGGGTAGCTGTCAAATCCAATAAATTAATAGTTGCTACTATTGAATACAATTATATAGGCGTCAGTGGCCTCAGAAAATCACTTGTAAAGCCAAGGGTAGCTGTCAAATCCAATAAATTAATAGTTGCTACTATTGAATACAATTATATAGGCGTCAGTGGCCTCAGAAAATCACTTGTAAAGCCAAGGGTAGCTGTCAAATCCAATAAATTAATAGGCGTCGGTGGCCTTAGTGAATCACTTGTAAAGCCAAGGGTAGCTGTCAAATCCAATGAATTAATAGTTGCTACTATTGAATACAATTATATAGGCGTCAGTGGCCTCAGAAAATCACTTGTAAAGCCAAGGGTAGCTGTCAAATCCAATAAATTAATAGTTGCTACTATTGAATGCAATTATATAGGCGTCAGTGGCCTCAGTGAATCAAATGTCAAGATAGACATTAATCAATCAATAAGTATATACATAAATGAAAATTGAATAGAATGATTTACATGACCTGAATAAAATTTTGAAGAGGAGATGCGGCCAGGCAGACAGGCAATGACTCCGCAATACCAACAGGAACAGGACATCAGCAAGCGATGAAGTGATCTGGCCATGCGATGACAAGCATGGAAACGTCCACTACAGCAGGCGAATCCCCCAGTGGAAATGTAGGCTGGAGCAAGTAGAATTCCAAACGAATAATCCGACCTTCAAGTTGTGGAATTTTTGGATTGATTTCCAAACGGTAGAGATGATGCACTTGAAAGTTTGAGTTTCATGAGGTGAAGCCAATTGTAGAAAAATGGTAACTGAAGCCTACACGAGGTTGTAATTTTTGACAAAGTTTATCAAAGCAATATGCAAGCAATCGATGAATAATTTAATCACAATTGAAGAATAGAATAAATGAATTAATTTGCAGAAGTAATTCACACTTGAAAAACGTTCTGTAGATCAAATAAGTAGCGATGAATGCTCACACGAGGTTGCAATTCTTGACAAAGTTTATCAAAGTTTAACAGAGTAACTGAGTGAAGAACTCGATGAATAATTGAATCACACTTGAAGAATAGAACAAACGAATTAATTTGAAGAATAATTCACACTTTAAAAACGTTCTGTAGATCAAATGAATAGCGATGAAACGCTCACACGAGGTTGCAATTTTTGACAAAGTTTATCAAAGTTTAACAGAGTAAATGAGTGAAGAAATCGACGAATAATTGAATCACACTTGAAGAATAGAACAAACGAATTAATTTGAAGAATAATTCACACTTTAAAAACGTTCTGTAGGTCCGATGAATTCAGATGAAAAGTTTAGACCGGGCGCAGGATGCACGCCCGACGACCTCCATGAAAAGACAAAAAGATGCTGCTAGCTACAATGAAAAGAGGCAAGATGCTGGATGTGTTAGAAACGTAGGCAAAGCGCTCGCAACCGAATGGTGAAAAAGTAACAAATATCTAAAAGGTAAGATGCCTAAAGACAAGATTAAATTCTAAAAAATCGAATAGCACAAATATAAAAATTGCAACGGCAAACAATCCGACAAAAAAGGTACGAATAGAAGTATAGAAAACCAACTTGACTAGAGTAGCAACGTGAACCTTGACTGTGACGTCACTGGTCAGCGCAGACGCACAATGACGACATGATGTCTACATAGTAGCGGAACGAGTAACAAGTGGAACCGTTCCAATAAATGCTTTGTCAGATTTTACATAAACTGGGCCCCTTGTGTCATACGGGGGTATGGCACAATAAGAAAAAGTAAGAAATATGTAAAATCTGGCAAGGCAATTGGAAATTGAAAACTGGGCCCCATGTGAGAACCAGGGGAAAAAAACAATGAAACCTAAAAATACAACATGAACCATAAGGGCAAGGGGATTAACTAGAATCCTCATCAATGGGAAGAGGTGCTAAACTCGAAATAGCCCTCTTAAAGGTGCCAGAGGGAGTGAGAACAGTGACAACTCGAACCTTGTCGTCCTTACCGGGATGAACTTCAGTAATGCACGCCAGCTTCCAAGTGGACTGCGCTGAACCAGGATCCTTCAAGATGACAACCGTACCGACCTTCAAATTTTCATAATTGCTTAACCATTTGCCTTTTTTCTGAAGAGTGGTTAAATATTCACGAGACCACCTATCCCAAAGCTCTTGGATAGAAACAGCAAGTTGATACCAACGTGAACGATGATCAATGTGTTTGGTGTTAGGCGGCAAGAAGGGTAATGACGTAAGTGGACGTCCAATCAAAAAATGACCTGGAGACAAGTAGGCAAGATCATGTGGATCTTCCGACAAGGGAACAAGAGGGCGCGAATTCAAGATGGCCTCGACCTGAGCAGCAAGAGTACAGGTTTCTTCAATTTAAATACCTTGTTGAATGTAACTACACAGAATATGCATTTGAAATTTTTTACTGCATTCTCCCAGAGTCCACCGAAGTGCGGAATGAAGTGCCATTGGATGTTGAGTAAAGACATAGTGTCATGAATATCTGATTTGAGACGATCAGAGGACAAAAATTCGTGGAGCTCACGTAGCTCATTGTTGGCACCAACGAAAGTTGTGGCGTTGTCCGAAAAAATGGAATGCGGGATGCCACGACGAGCAGAAAAACGAATCAGAGCGGCAATAAATGCCTTGGAAGTAAGTTCCGAGACAGTTTCAATATGAACGGCACGAGTTACCATACACACAAACAGCGACAAGTATGCTTTAGAAAAAGTATGAGATTTGGGGCTGCCTACATGGATGGAAATAGGACCGGTGTAATCCAAACCACAATTATAAAAGGAAAATTAGCCTGTACACGGGCCGCTGGTGAACTACCCATGATTTGCTCAGAGCGAAGAGCCGAAAAGCGAAAACACAATATGCAATGCCGCAATACACTTTTGATGGTGCGACGGGTGGAGGGAAACCAAAATCGTTGTCTTACACTGGCCATGGTGGCCTGCACCCCAGCATGACTTAGATGACGATGGTGAGCAACAATCAATGCACGAGTGAATTTGTG
Organism: Nilaparvata lugens; assembly: GCF_014356525.2. Lineage (NCBI taxonomy): Eukaryota > Metazoa > Arthropoda > Insecta > Hemiptera > Delphacidae > Nilaparvata > Nilaparvata lugens. The sequence continues at coordinate 76,005,494 of NC_052518.1, read as the reverse complement.
ATTGCTGGGCAACAATATTTGATGTTTGTAATCAAAGGAAGCAGTTGCATTTTGCAAACGTCCACCAACTCTGAGCAGAGAATCTGAGTGAATGAATGGTGACAAGGCTTTAATAGAACTATTAGGCAATAGCTCCTGATTTTGACGCAATGCTTTAAGTTCAGCAGAGAAAGTTTCTTTTTGAATAGATTTGAAGATACAATTTACAGCTTCTGAAATTTCAGAGATAGTTAATTGACCAAAGCGTGGAGTGACTGAATTTTGTTTTTTACAATTATGAATGAACCGTAGAACATATGCTGTTGTACGAACGATTTTGTGATAGGTGGAGCAACTATTGATTATACCTGAAGTAACATCATTATGAGAAGAAGTAGTAGCTAATACCTGAACTGATTGAGAAATAGCAACATTGCTAGAGAAAGAATCCCAAGAACTATTCGGCATAGATAGCCATGAAGGACCATTCCACCACAGATGACTAGCGGCCAGTTGATTGGGTGTACAACCTCGAGATATCAAATCAGCAGGATTGTTACTAGTACGAACATGATTCCAATGAAAGTTAAACATTGAATTCTGAATTTCAGAAATGCGTACAGCTACAAAAATATTAGAACGATCGGGAGGGGCTCTTAACCAGTCACAGACTGTTTTCGAGTCAGTCCACAAATACATATTAGAAAAAGTAAGATTTGAAGCCTTTAAAACCTTATTCACAAGACGTGAAAGTAGCAGAGCTGCCTGTAGTTCTAATCTGGGAACAGAGAGAACTGGGTTCAAAGAGGCAATGCGGGACTTGGAAGTGAGCAACCTAGTTTGACTGCTACCGAGAGAGGTGCTTCTGACGTAAATACAGGCGCCATAAGCAGTGAGACTAGCATCGGCGAAGCCATGCAATTCAAGCGAGGCATCAGAGTCCTTTGATAACACACAACGCGGAAGTGAAATGTTAACAATGTTCGTCAATTCATGCAGAATTTTCAACCAAGTTTCCAACAGATCTTGCGGAATTTTTTGATCCCAATCAATCTTTAATAACCAGAGTTTTTGAAAAAGTGTTTTGGGTAAAATGACCACAGGAGAAATCAAACCTAATGGATCGAATATGCTTGAAATGCAAGAGAGAAGCTCTCTTTTAGTGAAAGATGTTTTATGCAATACCTCAGCAACATTAGAGGAAATAGTCAAGACGTCTAAAGTGGAGTTCCAAATGAGGCCTAGTGCCTTGACCACACTATCATTGAAATTAGACAACGGTTTGGAAGTGTTTGCTTCAAGCAGATCAGAAGGAATAGTAGCGAGAACTTCAGGCGAGTTGGACAACCATTTCCTAAGCTCGAAACCACCCTGAGCCAATGTGCTGATCAATTGTTGAACTAAATGTTTAGCTTCTGGAACCGAAGAAGAACCAGAAATAAGGTCATCAACGTAAAAGTGATTTTTAATGACATTAGCTACAGCAGAGTTGGGTGCCGTATCAAGATCGGCCAAATGATGAAGCGTACGAGTAGCTAAGAAAGCTGCCGGCGAAGTGCCGTAACTTACAGTATTCAAGGTGAATTCTTGAATGGGTAGAGTAGCATCAGATCTCCAAAATATTCTCTGAAGGTTACGGTCAGAGGGATGGACTAAGATTTGACGGTACATTTTAGTAATGTCCGCAATGAAGGCTATTTGATATGTGCGAAAGCGCAGAACTATATCGAACAGTTCAGGCTGAACTGTATGACCAACATACAATACTTCATTAAGCGATGTTCCAGTGGTAGACTTAGCAGAAGCGTCAAATACTACACGTAATTTTGTAGTGGTCGAATCAGGTTTAAAAACCGGGTGATGAGGAATGAAGTAGCATTTTTCATTATCCGGTGCTGGAGGCACTGGTGACATGTGATTCAATTGTTGATATTCTTCCATGAAAGCTGTGTATTGAGTTTTTAACTCAACATTTGATGATAACCGTTTTTCTAATGAATGAAATCGGTTCAATGCTTGAAATCGGGAATGACCCCAATGAGTGGAAATTATCCTTTTTGGGAAGAGTGACCATAAACCGTCCGTCTTCAAGACGCGTGGTAGTGGTTGTGTAGTGCTTCTCAAGTTTCAAAACCTCAGGTGAGGGAGGAAGTAGAGGAGAGATTTCTTCCAGCTTCCAAAATTTCTCTAGCTGATGCAAGACATCATTTGAAGTTAGAAAATTCGATATGACCTTACGGGGAGTGGCCACAGGCGAAGCAGGGAGGCACGAACGAGGTGCTGCAATAGGATGAATGGTTTTACAAGAACCAAATATGACCCAACCTAGACTGGTTTTCTGAAGGATGGGAGCGTTTTGAGCTAGATACAATTTACCAGGCTGAAGAACAGATGCAAATATGCCAGCACCAAGTAACAGATATACAGGCTTAGGCTGATCAAACAATGGATCCGCTAATTTGAGTTCAACAGGAATTGAAATTTTGGAAAGATCAATGTTCACACTAGGAACATTAGATGATATGCTATCAACTACAATACAATTTTCTTCAACCGACCACGAACGATCAGTAGAAGACAAGCAAACCGAATGAGAAATAGATGATTTGGTCTTATTCTCACCTACACTATGAATCAAAGTGTCAGAATACAAGGTAACAAGTGACAATTTTTCAGCCAACCTAGTTGACATCAAATTACAATCATAGCAAGAGTCTAAAAGCGTGGTTGCTTTAATAAATTCCCCACTAGAAGTTTGAACCAAAACCTCGGCAGTAGGTAACAAAGCGACAGTTGATTGCTGTTGCAAACACAGAGACGAAGTGGAGCTCATTGTGACATGAGAGTTCTTCTGAGGCTGTTCTGCATGAGAAACAGCTTGCTTAGTTGCTTCCACATTCTGAATCATGACGGAATTCAAAACAGCATTCTTACCCTTGGAGGGAGCAAAAGATTGAGAATGAATAAGATTTGAAGTTACCTTATCCTTAGAAGTAGGCTGAGTGTCCCGTGATTGAGGATACGACCTGTGAAGAACAGTGTGGTGACTCTTGCCACAAAGTGTACACTATTTGTCCGAACAAACATGATTGGGTGCGAAAGGCTTGAGGCAATTATAACATAACCTTTTGTCACGGACAGCGTTCCAATGATCAGTAACCTGTAACTTCAATAATTCATTACAACGATTTGGAAAATGACCAACAGAATTACAAAAACTACAAGGTGACATAGAAGAGGTAGTAACCTGCATCCTAGCTTGAACATTTGATTGATTTTGGTTGAACTTCGGCTTGCTATGAGCACCAACCGAGTTGGATGTACCTTGCTGTACATTTCCTTGATGATGGTTAGCTGAGCTTGAAGCAACAGCTTCCATGATTTTGCATTGTGATTCCAAAAAATTCCAGAATTTATCAATGGTGGGAATGTCGTGTATACCAACACTCTTTTCCCATTCTCGAACAGTAGCAGTATCCAACTGCAACAACATTTTGTGCATATACAACAAGTCCTTGATTTGGACTCCAAGTTGAAGCGCTTCGAGCGTGGTAATGTGGGACTTGCAAAAGTCAATGAATGCCCGTAATGATTGCGGACAGTTACGCTTTATGGTAGGCGGAGATTCAATTGCCGTGACGTGCCTGGCAGCAATTAATCTCTTGTTGTCATACCTCTCCCTTAAGAGGTTCCATGCAAGCTGAAAACCATTTTCGTCAGCTTCAATGTGTTCCACTCTAGCAAGAGCTTCACCACTGAGTGATTGACGAAGATAGAAAAATTTCAATGAATCATTAATGTTATCTTGATTACCAATAATATTAGTAAAAGCACTTGAGAATGCTTGCCATTTTGAAAGCTCCCCATTGAAGCGTGGAAGCGGAATCTGAGGCAACTGAAAATTTGCCAAAGGTGCGTTTTGAGATATTGGCCGCTGGGAAGCACCAGCAGTGGCCTCATTGATGCGTTGTCTGCTTTCAAAAGCAGTTAATGCAGCATTTGCCTTAGAGGTAATGGAGATAAACTTATTGAGTATCTCAAAATGAGTTGAAGTGTCCTGCGCTTGCAACTCTGAATTCCATAGTTGTTGATGTATCTTATCATACTTAATTCTAAGTAAACCTAGTTCGTTTTTTACAGTCAATAATTGATAATAAGTGGCTTCAGTGTCCACAACATAATCGTTATAGCTGGTTATGAACCAATCTATTTCCTGGTGTAAATTGTCTCTTGCATTGAAAAGAGCAGAAGGCTCAGGAAGTGAATCTTCTCAAGTTGTATCAAGCTTGCTGTGTGGCGAGTCAAGTAGCGAGCTCGCAAGGCGGTGTAGTTTGCCGTGTGTTGTTTTCTCAATGCGCAATAGCCGTCTGTGACCAGTTCAGTGCGGTTCAGTCTCTCAGGGTACAAGATAGTTGATAGCTGGTGCATACACGTCGCAGCGTGCTTTGAGTTGCAGCCAGTACTGAAAATTTGAAACAAGTGTGTGAATGCTTAATATTAAACAATATAAACATACAAAGGTACAATGAAATAAAATATACACTAGAGTGGGACCTAATCATTGGCGTCAAGCTAGACTATTAGGCACACGGTCACTGGAACCCTAAGGTTCAATGGACCAAGAAATGGGTAATAAAAATTAACAATTATCCTAGGTAACACTAGATCAAAAAATGAACGGGCCGGAGGACCAATTTTTACAATTGGTCCAATTAACAATTATCCCAGGTAAACACTGGATCAAGAAATCTGGCCCGGATGAACCAATTTTTATGACAGAATCCAAGGGCAGGGCAGTGGACTGTGAATGATAGTTGGTATAAATACCTACAAATAAATCTTTGAATTCTGTGCATAAAAATACTGATAGCTTGAAGTTTGGTAAGTACGCCAATAAAAGACTAAATGAATCAACAATATAAGATTTAATAATAATAAGATAATAATTGGCAGATGGCCACATACAAAAACAATTGTGTCAAATATTTTGGGATCAATAAAATAATAATAGGCAGATGGCTACATACAAAAACAATTGTGTCAAATATTTTGGGATCAATAAAATAATAATAGGCAGATGGCCACATACAAGAACAATTGTGAGTAGATTAAGTTAAATATCTTAAGTCTTTAAGTCTTTGAATCTTTAAATAATGATAGGCAGATGGCCACATACAAAAACAATGAGTCAAAAATCTTGGGAAAATTACAACATGTGAAATAATGTAGAGAAATACAAAATTTAAATGAAATTAGGTCAATGACATTAATGACCATTGAAGTCTGACAATAATTGAAAAGATAGTATTAATGATACCTGAAATGAATATAAATTGAGTGCTATAATGAAGGTTATTGCTGTAAGATACAATATTAATGATTAAAAAATGACAATAAGCTGTAAAAAATGCTCAGCAAGTGACATACATAAAAAATATATGCGGCATAGGCCTTCAGTGATTTGAATGTCAAGATAGACTTCGACCAAACAATTAATAGGCGTCACTGGCCTTAAAATAACACTTAAAAGCTAAGGGTAGCTAATAAATATAATGAAGATTGTCCAGGTAAATATAGGCGACATGGGCCTTCAATGAATTGAATGTCAAGACAGACATCAATTAGAACGAGTAATAGGCGACAGTGGCCTCAGAAAATCACTTGTAAAGCCAAGGGTAGCTGTCAAATCCAATAAATTAATAGTTGCTACTATTGAATACAATTATATAGGCGTCAGTGGCCTCAGAAAATCACTTGTAAAGCCAAGGGTAGCTGTCAAATCCAATAAATTAATAGTTGCTACTATTGAATACAATATTATAGGCGTCAGTGGCCTCAGAAAATCACTTGTAAAGCCAAGGGTAGCTGTCAAATCCAATAAATTAATAGTTGCTACTATTGAATGCAATTATATAGGCGTCAGTGGCCTCAGTGAATCAAATGTCAAGATAGACATTAATCAATCAATAAGTATATACATAAATGAAAATTGAATAGAATGATTTACATGACCTGAATAAAATTTTGAAGAGGAGATGCGGCCAGGCAGACAGGCAATGACTCCGCAATACCAACAGGAACAGGACATCAGCAAGCGATGAAGTGATCTGGCCATGCGATGACAAGCATGGAAACGTCCACTACAGCAGGTGAATCCCCCAGTGGAAATGTAGGCTGGAGCAAGTAGAATTCCAAACGAATAATCCGACCTTCAAGTTGTGGAATTTTTGGATTGATTTCCAAACGGTAGAGATGATGCACTTGAAAGTTTGAGTTTCATGAGGTGAAGCCAATTGTAGAAAAATGGTAACTGAAGCCTACACGAGGTTGTAATTTTTGACAAAGTTTATCAAAGCAATATGCAAGCAATCGATGAATAATTTAATCACAATTGAAGAATAGAATAAATGAATTAATTTGCAGAAGTAATTCACACTTGAAAAACATTCTGTAGATCAAATAAGTAGCGATGAATGCTCACACGAGGTTGCAATTCTTGACAAAGTTTATCAAAGTTTAACAGAGTAACTGAGTGAAGAACTCGATGAATAATTGAATCACACTTGAAGAATAGAACAAACGAATTAATTTGAAGAATAATTCACACTTTATAAACGTTCTGTAGATCAAATGAATAGCGATGAAACGCTCACACGAGGTTGCAATTTTTGACAAAGTTTATCAAAGTTTAACAGAGTAAATGAGTGAAGAAATCGACGAATAATTGAATCACACTTGAAGAATAGAACAAACGAATTAATTTGAAGAATAATTCACACTTTAAAAACGTTCTGTAGGTCCGATGAATTCAGATGAAAAGTTTAGACCGGGCGCAGGATGCACGCCTGACGACCTCCATGAAAAGACAAAAAGATGCTGCTAGCTACAATGAAAAGAGGCAAGATGCTGGATGTGTTAGAAACGTAGGCAAAGCGCTCGCAACCGAATGGTGAAAAAGTAACAAATATCTAAAAGGTAAGATGCCTAAAGACAAGATTAAATTCTAAAAAATCGAATAGCACAAATATAAAAATTGCAACGGCAAACAATCCGACAAAAAAGGTACGAATAGAAGTATAGAAAACCAACTTGACTAGAGTAGCAACGTGAACCTTGACTGTGATGTCACTGGTCAGCGCAGACGCACAATGACGACATGATGTCTACATAGTAGCGGAACGAGTAACAAGTGGAACCGTTCCAATAAATGCTTTGTCAGATTTTACATAAACTGGGCCCCTTGTGTCATACGGGGGTATGGCACAATAAGAAAAAGTAAGAAATATGTAAAATCTGGCAAGGCAATTGGAAATTGAAAACTGGGCCCCATGTGAGAACCAGGGGAAAAAAACAATGAAACCTAAAAATACAACATGAACCATAAGGGCAAGGGGATTAACTAGAATCCTCATCAATGGGAAGAGGTGCTAAACTCGAAATAGCCCTCTTAAAGGTGCCAGAGGGAGTGAGAACAGTGACAACTCGAACCTTGTCATCCTTACCGGGATGAACTTCAGTAATGCACGCCAGCTTCCAAGTGGACTGCGCTGAACCAGGATCCTTCAAGATGACAACCGTACCGACCTTCAAATTTTCATAATTGCTTAACCATTTGCCTTTTTTCTGAAGAGTGGTTAAATATTCACGAGACCACCTATCCCAAAGCTCTTGGATAGAAACAGCAAGTTGATACCAACGTGAACGATGATCAATGTGTTTGGTGTTAGGCGGCAAGAAGGGTAATGACGTAAGTGGACGTCCAATCAAAAAATGACCTGGAGACAAGTAGGCAAGATCATGTGGATCTTCCGACAAGGGAACAAGAGGGCGCGATTTCAAGATGGCCTCGACCTGAGCAGCAAGAGTACAGGTTTCTTCAATTTAAATACCTTGTTGAATGTAACTACACAGAATATGCGTTTGAAATTTTTTACTGCATTCTCCCAGAGTCCACCGAAGTGCGGAATGAAGTGCCATTGGATGTTGAGTAAAGACATAGTGTCATGAATATCTGATTTGAGACGATCAGAGGACAAAAATTCGTGGAGCTCACGTAGCTCATTGTTGGCACCAACGAAAGTTGTGGCGTTGTCCGAAAGACGGGTGGAGGGAAACCAAAATCGTTGTCTTACACTGGCCATGGTGGCCTGCACCCCAGCATGACTTAGATGATGCACTTGAAAGTTTGAGTTTCATGAGGTGAAGCCAATTGTAGAAAAATGGTAACTGAAGCCTACACGAGGTTGTAATTTTTGACAAAGTTTATCAAAGCAATATGCAAGCAATCGATGAATAATTTAATCACAATTGAAGAATAGAATAAATGAATTAATTTGCAGAAGTAATTCACACTTGAAAAACATTCTGTAGATCAAATAAGTAGCGATGAATGCTCACACGAGGTTGCAATTCTTGACAAAGTTTATCAAAGTTTAACAGAGTAACTGAGTGAAGAACTCGATGAATAATTGAATCACACTTGAAGAATAGAACAAACGAATTAATTTGAAGAATAATTCACACTTTATAAACGTTCTGTAGATCAAATGAATAGCGATGAAACGCTCACACGAGGTTGCAATTTTTGACAAAGTTTATCAAAGTTTAACAGAGTAAATGAGTGAAGAAATCGACGAATAATTGAATCACACTTGAAGAATAGAACAAACGAATTAATTTGAAGAATAATTCACACTTTAAAAACGTTCTGTAGGTCCGATGAATTCAGATGAAAAGTTTAGACCGGGCGCAGGATGCACGCCCGACGACCTCCATGAAAGACAAAAAGATGCTGCTAGCTACAATGAAAAGAGGCAAGATGCTGGATGTGTTAGAAACGTAGGCAAAGCGCTCGCAACCGAATGGTGAAAAAGTAACAAATATCTAAAAGGTAAGATGCCTAAAGACAAGATTAAATTCTAAAAAATCGAATAGCACAAATATAAAAATTGCAACGGCAAACAATCCGACAAAAAAGGTACGAATAGAAGTATAGAAAACCAACTTGACTAGAGTAGCAACGTGAACCTTGACTGTGATGTCACTGGTCAGCGCAGACGCACAATGACGACATGATGTCTACATAGTAGCGGAACGAGTAACAAGTGGAACCGTTCCAATAAATGCTTTGTCAGATTTTACATAAACTGGGCCCCTTGTGTCATACGGGGGTATGGCACAATAAGAAAGCTAGCTAACAAATATCTAAAAGGTAAGATGCCTAAAGACAAGATTAAATTCTAAAAAATCAAATAGCACAAATATAAAAATTGCAACGGCAAACAATCCGACGAAAAAGGTACGAATAGAAGTATAGAAAACCAACTTGACTAGAGTAGCAACGTGAACCTTGACTGTGACGTCACTGGTCAGCGCAGACGCACAATGACGACATGATGTCTACATAGTAGCGGAACGAGTAACAAGTGGAACCGTTCCAATAAATGCTTTGTCAGATTTTACAATTAGACTCAAACCATGATTTAGCAGAGGCAAGAGCCTCTGACAACTTATATCTAACATCATCATAGTTCGAGTTGGAGCAGATTAAAGATGTATCATCGACGTAGAGAACAGACAATGATTGGAATATTACAATAAAGGTCATTAACAAAAATTAAATACAGGAAAGGGCCCAAAACAGAACCTTGTGGGACGCCAGCAACAACATCCTCAAAATGAGCACTCATTAGCAACAACTACCCTCTGTTTTCGGTTTGACAGATATGACTTAATTAGTTTGAGTTCAGTTCCTCTAATCCCATAGAAAAAGAGCTTATCATACAAGATATCAAAAGGTAGTAAACTGGGCCCCTTGTGTCATACGGGGGTATGGCACAATAAGAAAGCTAGCTAACAAATATCTAAAAGGTAAGATGCCTAAAGACAAGATTAAATTCTAAAAATCAAATAGCACAAATATAAAAATTGCAACGGCAAACAATCCGACGAAAAAGGTACGAATAGAAGTATAGAAAACCAACTTGACTAGAGTAGCAACGTGAACCTTGACTGTGACGTCACTGGTCAGCGCAGACGCACAATGACGACATGATGTCTACATAGTAGCGGAACGAGTACAAGTGGAACCGTTCCAATAAATGCTTTGTCAGATTTTACAATTAGACTCAAACCATGATTTAGCAGAGGCAAGAGCCTCTGACAACTTATATCTAACATCATCATAGTTCGAGTTGGAGCAGATTAAAGATGTATCATCGACGTAGAGAACAGACAATGATTGGAATATTACAATAAAGGTCATTAACAAAAATTAAATACAGGAAAGGGCCCAAAACAGAACCTTGTGGGACGCCAGCAACAACATCCTCAAAATGAGCACTCATTAGCAACAACTACCCTCTGTTTTCGGTTTGACAGATATGACTTAATTAGTTTGAGTTCAGTTCCTCTAATCCCATAGAAAAAGAGCTTATCATACAAGATATCAAAAGGTAGGCAATCAAAAACTTTTGTTAGGTCAATTAAATTAGATGCTACTATGTTTATACTTTCAAAGCTGTGAAGAATAAATTCAACAATAGTCTCAATAGCCTTTACAGTGCTATGTTCGGGAAGGAAGCCATGCTGATTTTCATACAGTAACTCATTATTCATGAAATACTCATACAACTGGAAGACTAAACATGATTCAATTACTTCTCCAATAATAGGGACAATAGCAATGGGTCTAAAGTTCTCAGGCTTACTTGAGTCTCCCTTCTTGAAAATTGGTATAACATTTGTGAATTTGAAATAATCAGGAAAATACCATCATCGAGTACTCTGTTAATAAGGAAAATCATTGGATCAATCAAGCTGTCAAGACTGCTTTTATAATTTTGTTGGAGAGTCCAAAAATATCCTCACTTCTTGAGAGACTGTGATTGACAATAACTTGTCGAACCATTCTACAATTGACTGACTTCCATTTGAAACCGGCGACACCTCTAAAGGTCCACCTGAACATACCTACCAAATTTGAACTTTTTGGTCCGGTAGATTTCTAGTTCTGGGAGTGAGTTAGTCAGTCAGTGAGTGCCATTTCGCTTATATATATATATATATATATATATATTATATATATATATATATATATATATATATATAGATAGATAGATAACATTGGTATTATCAGTTTTGTCCAAATACTTATTTTCAACTAGAGCCATTGATAACCTAATCATTCATAAAAAATTATGAGAAAATGCATAAATTGGAATGACATAATTTGAATTATGGTCAATCCAAGATGGCTAGCGTGGGAAAATGTGGCGTCAAAGTGTACCAACGGGATAGTCTAATGTTTCGTCTCCACGATCCTCCTTGGTGCGTACCAAGGAGGATCGTGATGCGTACAGACCAGAGAGTATAGAATGTAATAGAGCTGCCTCCCCGTAGAGTGAAGTGTGCTAGACCCCCCAACTCTCTAGTTGGTTACCTCACCATAACCGTCTCAAGGCTTTATGGCAAGCGTTACGGAAATCGGTCATATCTTTAGTTCTAATAAGTAAATAGCAACAAAATTAATTTCCATGTACTCCTTACATAATCCCCCACAATTCCATTCTATTTCCATTTCCCTATAATACATTGTTATTTTAGCTGCAACTGTTTTGGAGTGATCTGAGTGCAAGCTAAAATGGTTTGATATTCAACGTTTGCATATATTTCCATTCTCTTCAATAGGCTATTATGCAAACTTTAAACAAAATAATGTTACTAAAAAGTCGGTATACGGGCGAAAGTTTTACGTGACAACGACTTTGAGTGGTAAAATAATTTTAATGTGAATATTCATTCGTATAGTAGGAAGAAGGATGAAATAATAACTCACAATGATAGTGAGTGAGAGGCACGAGTCCCTTCCACTCGGGCATGGTAAGCCCGCGCCCGCCTAAGAGCGAGAGAGACAACCATTGACTTGACATTTTGAAGTAGCGGTGCAGTCGCAGGAGATTGCTTGCAGCGCCTGCGCAGGTTGACTGCTCCGTTTCACCCTCTCTCCAGGTGAATGCTTTCGGGTTGCTGGCCTTGCTGCAGCGTTGCTCGCCACTGCTCCTATTCGTGCTCTTTCCAGACGACCGTGAACTGAAACGAACGCTCTCACTCGCTCTCATTGTGAGCGCATAACGTGGGAACGTAACGCAGTTTCTTGAAGTGTCTCCCGGCAAACCAATTTATAAGACGTTATCACGTCAAAAGCTTCTTGTGCACAGGAAGACCTTCAAATTGATATGTAATGATTGTAATCATAGCCTACGTACTTAATGATCACAGAACAACAGTTTATGCATTCAAACGAAACAAATAGTCAGTGATGGATCACTGTGACTCTGCTCTAAAACTACACTTCACCAATATTGCAATTATATGATATAACTATGAAAATATAATGTGAGCTTAGTTACCATTGATATTCCAGTTGTATTAAGTTCCCGAAATATGATGTATTCTGGCCAGGTCATACTTTTTTTAGCTCCATGCTATACAAACAAGAGTGAGTCGACTTTTGGTCTGTGAATCAAGGCTGCATGTTTTTTTTCACATGAATAGATTTTGAATTTTTCTTTCGAAGCCCGTATTCTTTGAACCGTTTGTGAAGTATAGTTGTTGAGTTACCTGTTGCATTGGTTACCTGAAGGATTCTGTCTTGAGAATTCAATTAAAGGCTGTCACAGTTCGGGCAGTTTAGACCTGCATAATTGTGTTTTCAAGATTCAAATCCTGAATGTGTTTCGAATTTCTAGGAAAAAATCATTGTTTGATAAAGGCTGTTAAATTACTTTTTTCCATGAATTGAGTAGCTGAAAATCAAACAAATTCAGATACAAGCTGGTGTTGAATAGTGTAGAAATAAGCATATGTATGCAGTACATACTGTACAAATCTTGAATAATAGAGGAAAAAGTTTCTGTGAATAAATATGTCAACTCATCAAATCCATTGTACCATTGATAGTATAGTTTCAAGTAATGATGATTCTATTATTTCTGCTCTTCAAAGCATAGGTATGTTGTTGTTCTGTGACCACCAAGTACATATTATTATATATCAATGGAAAGGTCTTTTCATACACTACAAATTCTATCCATAAAATGTTTTAGTTGAACGCTCGCATAATTGTTCATAGAATAAAATGGAAGTACGTGCAATCGTTAAATATTTTAGTATTTCAGTTTGTACACAGTTAACATGCAAACAGTGGCAGCTACGATGAAAAGGTATATGACTTTAATTTTAGGTGATGATGATAAAATATGAGAGAGCCATCGAGATAAATTCATGTTTCAATACTGTATTCCCATTAGAACTAGATATACCGTATGGACAATTCGTGTAACGCTTGCAATATAAAGACTTAAGACAGCTTAGGCCTCCCATACACGTTTCGATCGTTCTTAAGGCCCGGACTCATCATTCCGGGTCTTAAGGCCGATCGAAACGTGTATGGTGTGGCCTCAAGACAAAAAGTGATCTCAAGGCCGGATTTCGGCCACACTGGAATCAAGTGAGGCCCGGCCTCAAGACAGATTAATTTTAATTGCTCTTGAGACAGAACTAAACGTGAATGGGGGAACCTGGTTTCGTCTTAAGGCCAAAACACCCGCTCTTCCCCCTCTGCCATATTTTCTACACTCGGTCAACACGTTTTCCACATATTATGGATAGCAAAATCATTCTTAAAATCGATTTCTTGAGAAATCAATTATACCCTTGGTCAACATGTTTTGCTTGATCTCTTGAAAAATCGATTATCGAAAAAAAGAAATTGATTTCACAAAAAATCGATTTTTTTGAGAGAGTCGATATTCATTTTTCATCCCCAGTTGTGCCTCAGTGTGAGTAGGAGAAAGTTAACAGTCACAATAAAACCCGTTTTTTTCAGGAAACGAATACTGCACTGATCATCCCCTAGTTTCACTTCAGAGTGAGCGGAATAGTTGAGGAATCAACTCATCCCCCAAGCAGTAGGGTCAGTGTGTGTGTAGTAGTGTGGTGTTTTTGGAGTGTGGCATCACATTCGGCTGAATAAATTATCTGCTGAGGCTGGTATGATAATATATGATTATCATATTCCTATTTTCATATTATAATATTCCTATTATCATAGTTGTAGTTGAGATAAAAATTAGATTTCATATATTCCTCTCTGTTCAAATATGGTAATAATGATATGATCAACTAAGATAATAAAAATATTACTGTGTAATACCTGTCCAAGGGGATAGAGAAATAGTAGTGATTTGAAAAACTCAATATTGATTCTTTTATAAAAAATCAGGTGTTATAGTCTGTGTAAAATAAGTTGAGACATCCGAAAAAATTACAAGGTTGCCAATTGGTGTAAATTTGCAAATTTCCAATTCAATGTTGTAATTGGATGTAGAATATCAACCCCGATATCCTAGTAGTGCTAAAAAAGTTTCAGGGTTGAAGGAAATTTAATTTTTATGATGAAATTGAGAACATCGCGAAGATTTGTTTTTCTTTTGAATATCACTTCTCTCAGAATCATGGGGCGTCGTAATGTGTAATCATTTTATATCAAATTAACGGAGAGAATGTTTCCTTTCTATTGGTGTCTGGATGATTTTTATCCGACCCATAATAATTTTTAAATTAATGATTATAATGTTCGTCAATGTCGATACATTTCGAGCAGAAATGAGAATTTAAAGGAATTTTAAAGTTAGGAGAGTGTCTGCATGGTATGTATTGTGTACCAAATTGTTTCAAAAATTGTACCACATGTTTCAAAAATCTGTCTCTATGATAACATATAATAAATATTCAAGATCATAATCATCATAATTATTTTATCTAGCAATATTTTTATAGCATCATAGACTTAATTTGAAAACGTTAGACTTAATACACAATACAATAATTCAGTGTGAATTGTTGCCACCGCGTGACTGGATATGCATCGACCGCAAGGCCGACTGGTACGTGAATGGGGAGACCGCCATTGAGGCCCGGTCTTAAAACCGGGACTGAAGAGTCCGGGCCTTAAGACCGAGTGAAACGTGTATGGTAGGCCTTAGGCGAGGTATCCAACCAGAGTTGGGGGGGGGGGTCAAGCACGCTCCCGCTCAGCATTCAGCTATGAGCAAGGCAGCTCTATTAACTATTACATTCTATCCTCACTGGTACGGACTGCTCCCCAGTCGAACGTCACTCGAGCAGATGGATAGATGATTGCAGGTCGAGCAAGAGCGGAACGCGAACAGAGCATATAACAGAGCTCGAGCTTGGCAAGTTCCTAGGGCGAACTAACCAATAGTTGCGGATGCGCGGTTAACGGTTTTGTTAGATCAGTTACGATCTCTCTGTTAGCATATAAAATTATCAAAATTATTAATTTATTTATTATTAAATCATCAAAATTAAATAATGTAAAATTATAAAAACATTTTCAATAGTAGGTACCAGCATATTAGAATTTAAAAGAAAGAAATCAAACTCCCAATCAAGCCTTTCACCTTTCAAAACATTGACAGACATAACCTTTTTTGTAATAGAACATCAACATAAATGCAATCTTCTATATCTATAAAATGCTAAGCCCCGACAGACTGAAATCACACCACAGCCCAAACTTCTTCTATATCTATAAAAGGCTAAGCCTCGACAGACTGAAATCACACCACAACCCAAACTACTGAGCCTATAAACTTGAAATTTTGCACAATTGTTTATGGTAGCCTCAAAACATCCACTAAGAAAGGATTTTTAGAAATTTGCCCCCCTGAGGGAGCTGGTGCCCCCAAAATATTTTGTACTTTTTAACCGCTCATTGCACAGCAAAGTCATGAGGAACTTTTTTGTTCACCTACAAAAAAAATATATCTATGCAGAGAAATTCCAATCAGGAACACAGGGGTTTAAGGAGAGGGCATTTTTCGAAAATGTTGTTGTAAAATCACACTACAGCTCAAACTAATTGGCCTACAGACTTGAAACTTTGCACAAATTAATATTCTTCAAACATGCTAGACGCGCACTAAGAATGGATTTTGAGATATTTTTCCTCTAAGGGTTTCAAAGGATGAAAAAAGATCCTATTAAGTAAGGTTATGAACATGGTAAGGTGAACGCCATATGGAACTGAAATTGACACATGATATTGTAACATATGTTGTAATCATTGGAAAGCTTAAAATAATCTTATCAATCAGCTGATCGAATTAATTTTGAGTTTATCGAGAGCGCGAGCTTGCCACGTGTTTGTTCCATTGTTGTATGCTTAGCCAGTTCGGTTTGCACCTTCTATCAGCTGTATATGGAGTATCATACATTCCGATTAGAACAGAGCACAGAGATTTTTTGGTTAGGAGTTTGATGATAATTCTTTTTTCAAATTCAAATTTTATTGCCTTAAAAATCACATTGGAAACTTTCTTAATTAATAGACAAAAAGATTACAAAAACAAAATGTCAAACATATACCAACATTTATTTGTAGCACGGCCAGAAAAAGACATACTAGAGTACTAACCATGAGTTCATTTAATTAACTTATATTTTTTTTGTTAATATTTTGTGAATAAAAAGTATGATTTGATGAGAGATGTGAGTAATTCCTTATATTTGATCCAAATGGTTATTCATATTGTAGTAGTCGGGGTCACTGCAATCAAAAGTTTTTTATTCTGTAGCTAATAAATTTCATACATATTGACTGTCCATAATGTATCCATCAGTGTCCATAATGGAAGTGATTGAACTACTCAAAATTAATGGCTTACTGGTCCCTCATAGAATTTATAGTATTCCTGGTGATTGAGCCTGTCTTTTTTCAGCGTTGACTATTAATAATGTAAACGGAGGGGGGTTGTTTCTTCTTTTCTTTAATATTTGCTAAAATTATGCTATAAAATCTCCATTTGAATCCTTGAATGGTTGGGAGCTTCTAGTGGATTCGTTCATTCAAATGCACAGATTATCATCATTATCTAATTGTCACCTATTTTAGCAACTATAGGTAGTAACTACGAGCCAGGAACTTCAATGAAAAATACTAATGAAATTTAACTTCAGGTTTATTGAACTCATTAACGAATCAATAGAAATCATGTCAAATTTTCAAACAGAGTTACTCAGAAAAAGAAGGAATATTCAATTTCAATCTACACATTTTGGGAACCTGCTAACTTGCTGCATTTAAATTTGGGCCTTGGTTATTCTATGAGATTTAATTTTGAGCTTAATAAGAAAAACAATAAAAGTTTGGCACCCACCATTTTAACAATATTCAAACTTGGACTCTTCAGAAACACTCACATACGCTTTAATAAAACTCACTATACTTGAACTCACACGCACAAATAATTTTCTGATTCTACTCCTACTAACATTTATAAAATTTGGTTTCCTATTCCACTAGATAAAAATTACTGGAGACTTAACAATTTGTCCCTCTGAATGGGAAATGGGCCCATTCAGAGGACCGAGGCTCGCACACCGTTACATGTTTTCTCAGTTACGTCTCAATTCCAACTGTGGCCTTTTCACTGAAAATTATTCCCCCTCCACGAGCGTCGAGCATAACTTCCAGTGGGAAAGCCAAAGCTGCAAAAAGGTCAATGGTCGTACAATTCCCAAATAGAGTAGCTTTTTCGACAAGAAATTGAAACTGCATTTGAAAAATGCACGAAAATTGCTTTAATTTCGACAACTAGGCAACAAGTTAGCAAATTCAAACAAGACAGAGTCAATTCTCACACTAAAAACGCAGGGTTCAACATACAGTTGGAATCAAAGTTCATTCCAGTTCAAAAACCTGAGAAACAATATAAGAAACACAAAAACAACTACAATAATACCCTCTCAATATCACACTATTACAATAATAAAGCTTTATTTACAACTAGCTTACCCGGCAAACTTCATACCGCTAAAAAGTTAATGCATCTCATGTCACACTTGACTTTATTTGGTGAATCATGAAATTTATCTGACAATATGTTCATTTACATCTCAATATGGATAGTCATGCAGCATTCATTATCCCGAAAACATATTCTTCTCAATCAATTGGTAATAATATCTATCAGTAGAGTGTTGAATTAAAAAAAAAGATATGTTAAATCAGTGTTTCAATGAATAATTCAATGTTTTCCTAGTTGTTGATTGTCAATAGATGGTCCAGGAAACATGCGATGTACGATGAATCACACAGAATTCCATATTCTTTCCATCTTCCATTTTAGGATGAATATAAGCTAAGCTAAATTAAAAAAAATGTGAATTATTCTGTCATTCTTCAGTAATTAATAAATGCAATATGAACAACTCTCTTTTATGAGGTGGATTATGAACAACTCTCTTTCGCAGGTGAATAATTTTTTTCTCAACATTTTCCAGTTTTTCAATGATAGGGGAGTGATAATTATTTGTATAGGTCTTCTAAGGAACCATTATCTACAGCTGGTACCAATCAACTACACTTCAACTCCAAACCACCGTTTTAATACCAGTACACAATTCATCACAGGATGACGTGTTTATTATAGCTGGTAACTTTAGATGCTAAATCATATTATCACATAATCACATAATCATGATCATCTTTCCGTTCTTCGGTAGCCACTCGGCCGACAATTTCGAAAACATAGTTCTGTGAAATGGATTAATAAATAATTATTATTGCCCCCCCCCCTTTTCAAATTTCTGTTCAGAAACAATCCCCAATATTCACACAACATATTCCCAAAGTTTGATGCCGTTATGTCAAGTAGTTTTCAAGTCTATAGGGAACAAACACACAAACAGACATACATTTTTATATAATATAGATTTACATTCAGCTCAAATAAAAGCCTCTCTAAATGGAGGTAGAATGATAAGGTTGACAACTTTCAGTTCTGTTGGTTTAACATTTTTGTTTTCAAATCACTTCAAAAAAGTTCATGTAGTAGCCTACCTACTATTGTGTTTGAGACACTTCTGGCACTATCATAGTTTCACCACTATTCTGTTCCACAGTCCTATCTCTTGCAGTCGTTAACTATATCTTCTATATAATGAGAGAGAGTAAGGTTGTGTTTGTTCGTGTGTTCATTTGTTCACATCAAGACATTTCAACTTGTGGATTGCATACCGGAAAAACGGGAATGATTTAGATCTCCAAATTTTGCACATAGAATCTAAAAATATCAATCTCATGCACCTCGGAGCCCAAATTTCAATTTTCCTTCTAGATTTTTCATAATGAATGTTCAAATTTCATTTATGGGACATACAATTTCATACAGCGAATTCACCAAATCATATGATAGAAATTAAAAAAAAAAAACAGCTGTTCTATTGCTTTCTACCTGATTCCACTTAACCTCAATAATATTGATGAATATTTTTAATAATAATAGTATTGTTTTGATAATTAATAGATATTTTTAATTTTACAAACTCTGTATAATAATAATTATGATGAATGTGAAAGAACTGCATCAAATAAATTATCTCAAAAACATCTATTTAAGCTGGGTATTCCTTTGTGCATAAATGCCGTCCTCACCACGACAGATAGAGAATCTCAGATTGGGTAGATTTCAATTTGTCTACATAACCTAAAAGATTATGTTTAATTATGATTTAATGGGGCAGGTTGAGCTAAAACTTTTTTATACTTTTTAATGACAATATGTTGATATTATTAGAAATTTTTGATTCTTCAATAATAAAGACAAAAAATCTGATGTGGTACACTCACACAACTTTCTTTGCTCATTGAACTACTAGTAGTTCTGTGAACAGTAGACCTCACGCAGTATTCTCATCCACAAGTACTTGATTGAAACTATAGACCTTATGGAAATACAGTAATAGACTGGCTTCTCCACACATCTGTGTAATCACTTGTCAGCTGATTTATGATGAATAATTCTATAGTCTGAGTTTTACTCTAATATTGGCGTATGAAGGAAGTTCCTTTTTCCTTTTATATTCTCCTTGAAATGCAAAATTTCCAAAAACCTTGTATATATGTCGATGCGCAATTAAAAAAAGAACATACCTGTCAAATTTCATGAAAATCTATTTTCGCGTTTCACCGTAAATGTGCAACATAAAAACATTTAAACATTTAAACATTAAGAGAAATGCCAAACCGTCGACTTGAATCTTAGCTCGGTCAATAAGCCTCATTCTTAAACAAGAATAATTTAGGGGAATAACATAATGACGATTGGCGGCAACATATTTGAAACTACGATCAGACTACTGTATATGTGTATATTATTATTGTTTTCAGAGTAATTTTTCCTTTATGTAAATTGTGGAATTCGATGATTTTTTTAAAAGTCGTCAAAACAGCTGCTCTACAGATGAAATATCTCGAATAAGTGTTTTTTTTTTTTTATAAACTGCTCACCTACCTACCTTATGCACGAGAAGGAGGTTACACAGTCATTTTTCTCAAGAATATTACGGAGCTCCTGCAATTTTCCTAGAAGTGAGACTCATGTCAGCTGATAGGTATGAATTTGAAGAGAATCATTAGAGCCGTTTTTGAGGAAACCGTGAATAACATGGTTTTTTAGTCACTATCTGCCATTTTTCTCAAGAATATTATGGAGCTCCTGAATTTTTCCCAGAAATGAGACTCATGTCAGTTGATAGGACCTATAAATAGCTATCCATGGTATAAATTTGAAGAAAATCATTAAAGCCGTTTTCGAGAAAAACGTGAAAAACATGGTTCTTCAGTAATTATCCGCCATTTTTTCCGCCATCTTGAATTGAATTTTTATGAATTTCTTACTGTCGGATCCTCATCCTATAAGGACCTCAAGTTCAAAATTTCAAGTCAATCGGTTTATTAGGAATGGCGGAGTTATCGTGTTCACAGACACACACACACACTCACACACACACACACACACACACACACACACACACACACACACACACACACACACACACACACAACACAACACACACACACACACACCCACACACACACACACACACACACACACACACACACACACACACACACACACACACACACCACACACACACACACCACACACACACACACACACACACACACACACCACACCACACACACACCACACACACACACACACCACACACACACACACAACACACACACACACACACACACACACACACACACACCACACACACACACACACACACCACACAACACACACACACACACACACACACACACAACACACACACACACACACACACACACACACACACACACACACACCACACACACACACACACACCACACACACACACACACACACACAACACACACACCACACACACACCCACACACCACACACACCACACACACACACCACACACACACACACACACCACACACACACACACACCACACACACACACACACACACACACCACACACACCACACACACACAACACACACACACACACACACACACAGAAATCATGTTTTTGGACTCAGGGGACCTTGAAACGTATAGAGAACTTAAATAAGGGTACCTTAATTTTTTTGGGAAGCAATACTTTCCTTACCTATGGTAATAGGACAAGGAAAGTAAAAAAAAAAAGAAAAGTTCTAAATAAACGTCTACAGTTTTATCAATGCTGTATCGGCAATATGAATAAGCATGCAGTTAATATGTCTTTGAATAAAGGTGTTGATATTTTTACAGTACATATATAAATTATTCTCTTCCATTCTTATTTAATTACAATTCCAAAAGTATTCGAGCCCTGATAGAATGATTGACTCAGTGTACAGTCAGTCGAAAATTTTAATATTTAAATGAGGGGTATTTTGGCAAGCTGAAAAAAAATAAGGTCTCATGCACCTTTTCGATATTTCTTCAAATGAAAAATGAGTTTTGTGGGTTGTCAAAACTCCCCCCAAAAGGGAAACTATTCAACTTATCCTATAATTTAGTGAAATAACAATGATTTCTGCATTGAATAAACATGTTTCTTGCCAACAACAATGGAACTCTTTGTGAATTTAGATATGACCCACACTTTAGATTTTTTATACAATGCTATTAATTAAATACATGAGAATTGAAGTATTTATTTCAGTCAGTTCATGGTTAGTTGATGAAATTGATTAACAATAGAAAAATTATTATAATTTCAACAGTATAGAATTAGTTGAATGAATTGTCGTTGTACTAAATTCTTGATCAACAATACATCAATATTGGTATTTGTGGGTTGTAAATTCGGTATATCCATTCATTATATTTCCAGAAGTTATTTTTTTTAATTATAAAATACTTTAAGGTCCTATCAATTTATCATTCGTAACAATGAATTGTCCAAAACATGAATTTAATCAAAATAAAAAAGGCCCATATACTTCTGTATTCATGTTCGCGAACGTGTTTGCATGTTTACACTTGTGATGGATAGGCAAAATTGTAGAGCAGACTGCACAACAAATTGTAATGGAGGACTCTGATTGCCTGAAAAGCTCAGCGTTCGGAGTGCGGTACGGCGAACAGTTAAAACTGAGGCGAGCGGCATGGCGAATGGTTCGGAGTACGGTATGGCGAATGTTTAACAGCTGATTTTTAACTTTATTTAACATGCTCATGTTCGCTGAAAGGTGCGATGTTCGGCGGAATGCACGGTTTGCTGCGCGGTTCAAGGTTCGGTTCAGCATGTGTGGTCGCACCTTTAGATGTTACAGGACATTTTATACAGATCACAGGCCAAAGCAACATAATAATCTATACTTTAATAGAGGAAAGAACTGGCTTATGCACGTACGGAATAGGAAAATTATGTTTGACACATCATAATCACGTCTTAACTACTGGACTGATTAACTTTAAATTTTGCATATAGATTCTTAATTAACTGAAGATGATTATAGGCCTATTTTCGATTCATCAAGATTTGATTACATCAAGTTTTCAGTTTGTCAAGTTTTCAATTTGTCATTCTCCCAGTTGTTGTATGGAAGCAGCTGAACATTTCTTTTAAAAGGGAAATGAGAAGATATGTATGATTGGGAATCCTATTCGAATAATAAAAACAGGTTTCCCGTCGACCAAAATTTCGTCCACCATTTTTGAGATGCAATTTTGAATCCAACTTCATTTTTTTTTAAATTGGAAGGTGGTCATACGATATATGATCTCGATACAGGATTTCAAGAGAAAATATGGTGAAAACCGCACATCGATATCTCAAACCTTTCAAAAGTTATTCTAATTCAAAGATACTGATATATAATCCATCTATATATCATAT
This sequence comes from Nilaparvata lugens, assembly GCF_014356525.2. Lineage (NCBI taxonomy): Eukaryota > Metazoa > Arthropoda > Insecta > Hemiptera > Delphacidae > Nilaparvata > Nilaparvata lugens. The sequence continues at coordinate 75,982,258 of NC_052518.1, read as the reverse complement.
TCTATGCTATAATGAAGGAAATAACTGGCTTATACACGTATACACCTGTAAAGGATAGGAAAATTATGTTTGACGTAAGTTGGCAATTATTACTAAAGTTGGCAGCCCTGATCGCTGCTTCAAGTTGAGTTGTTCTTATGGTCCGTGGTTTTCCAAGTTTTACAAGGATTTATCGGAGTGAGGTTTATTGTTTTTGAATCACTGAGTACATTAGCACGTTTGTCACAATCGTAGTGGAAGATTGAAGGTTTGTTTATGAGTGTGCCATAGTATTTAAGTTTTCGAACAATTACTAACCTAGAAGCAATAAGAAGAAATAATGCTGTATTCACGGCAAATACGTCATATTTGAACTTTGACCACCTTGTTCTGAACTTGACAATTGAAAATTTCCCGAAGATAACATCCCTCAACACTTCAAACAGAAGAACCTGAACAAAAGTATAGGAAGCTCTTCTAGTGTTGCTACCTGAGTTGCTAAGGTTAGTTTCGTTTTGTTGCTTCATCTTGTGAGTCGTTGCTAGCTTATGATACAGAGAAGATCGATGAGACACGGGTCTTTCGGCAACATTTCACATCTCTATCTTGTGTATCAACTGAGCTTAACCTCTGCAAATTCAATCGAGCTGAACACCGAAGTGTGTTATCTTCGGTCGTTATCAAGTGGCTTCTGAGAATCAATTAATTATCAAATAAACAAAAGCATTGTCATGAACAAATCCGATGCATTATTATGATTTACGGAATCGTGCCTAAGAACTGTAACTATATTAAACCTCTAATTTATTTTCTTCCATATTCCTTGATCCTTTCTTTTCAGGAGCTTCCGCTTTTTTCCTGCTTTGTTGGCTCTCTAAGCGTCAAATTTCCTTCACTTTAGTTCCCATGCCATATTATACAAATTGAAGAAATTATTCAATACAGACTGATCTTTCTGTTGTGGTGAAATGATAACACGACTTGTGCGTAATACCAGGAGATCACAGATGGAGCGCAATTCAATGGACCTTAGAGAGGGGTTGATTGATAGTGGAGTGATTGAGATTGCGGTGAATATACATGCAGTATTGGAATCAATCGCAAATAAATTTTCAAAAGAAGCTGTAATAGATATGATCCCAGAAGTTATCTCACTGCTGAATAAATATGATGCTGCAATCAAGGTAAATGAAGATTTGAAGGCTGGTTTGGTGAGCATTGCAGCTGAAAATGATTCTCTAGGAAAATTACTCGCACAAGAGAAGAGGGGCAGATTGAATGAGTTGAACGATTCGCTGTGTAATGAGGAGAAGGCTGATGCGGAGATAGAGCAGTTGAGAGTAAAGCTCAAAGAATTGAAGACTTCTGCTAATGAATTAAGGATCGAGCTCAGTTCAAGGGATGCAATTATCAATCTTTTACAAAATGATGCACAGCAGACAGCGGATGACATTCTAAAATTGGAAACCGAAATTAAATTATTGAAGAAATGCAGACCTTCCCCAGTGGATTTTACAACCCCAAGGTCGACCTGTAAATCTCCTCGTTTTTCTGGCGGCAGTGCGATAGAGACGTCGAATGGTTTTTCGGCCCTTGATGCTGAGGAGACTGAGTCACTTCCTTTGAAAATGGCAGGGAGACATAAGCATACAATCAAAGTAAGAGCCCAGGTGCATAGAGGAGCGAGCAATACACCTGCTGACAAGAGGAAATCAAGTAGGTGTGTCACTAAATCAGCATCTTCATCATCTACGGATTCAGAAAAGAATTAGATCGTGATACTGGCTGATAGTCAAGGTAGAGATGTGTTTAAATACCTTGGTTGCCTGTCTGACTACTTCGACGTTTTTGTCTATACTTTGCCGGGAGCAAAACTCAAACATGTCATTGCAAATGGAACTCAGTTTATAAAGGATTTGACTGAATCTGATTATGTGTTGGTGATGGCTGGATCCAATGATTTTGGAAACAATGAGCCAGGTCATCTAACTATCCATCAAGCAATGGATAAGATTTTGTTCTCGAGCTTCAACACTAACATAATTGTCAGTGTGATACCCAGCAGATACGATAGACCTCAATTCAACGATGCCATACATATTGCAAACATATGTATCTCGGGTAGAATATCGTCTTACTGCGGGGCATCAAAAGTGATTTATACAGAGGTCAATAGGGACATGCAGAGACACCATTTCACAAAAAAGGGCTTACATTACTCGAAGAATGGTAAGCGTTTCATGGGAAAGATTTTATGTGACCTTGTGACTAGCGATAGTGGAATTATTGCTAATTGCATGACCAGAAGAACGACTGCTGAAAAATACGTTCCTTCTAAACGAATGGAGATTAATGACGATGTTGATGCGATAACCATTGACGACTATTCATTGACTTCATCACCGGCGCCGTTGATTGGTCAGTCTCATACGAATTGGCACGGAGGAGCAGCTTCAAACGTGCGACATCTCACAAACGCAGACGAGACACTTCACCAACTGGACGAGAATGGAATTGCCCTGGATACAATAAATTCTGATGACAATCTGCATGATACCTCACAATTCAACAATAGACAATATCATACTTCACCATTTAGTAATAACAGTTTTTCCTTAGTTAATGTAGAAAATAACAACGTTCAACATCCCACATGTTTTTCTCCCATTTTACAAAATTCATGTCCTCAATCACCAATACTTTCCCGGCACAGAGAAGAGAGTAGTTTTTTAGAGGTAATTTCCATGCTCTATGAACTCTATAAACAATAATGTAATAATCTTCCATCAAAACATCCAGCACTTGGAGTCAAGAATAGACTCCCTAATAATCACATTGCAGGAATTAAAACCGGATATCATAATAGTAACTGAACATAAACTAGATGAAAATGAAATTCAAAGAATCAAAATACCAGGATATTCCTGTATGAGTTGGTATGTAAGAAAGTCGTTTAAGGGGGGAGGCGTTTTAATATTAGTATCTGAAGAGCTAGTTGAATGCAAAAACATTATGGTAAAGGCAATAACTGTTATTAATGATGATAAAATCTTTGAAACATGTATGATAGAAATAAAAATAGGTAAGAAAAAATACATTGTAGCTGGATTGTATAGAACTCCTTCAGAGAATATAGAAGTGTTTCTTGATAAATTGAATAGATTTTTAGTAGAAATTAGCAAAATTAACCAGAATGTTGTAATCGGAGGAGATTTCAATGTGGATGTTTTGAGGGAGGGAAAAAGGAAATCAGATTCTATTAATGTAATGAATATGAATGGATTTAGACATAATATAGAAATACCTACTAGAATAACTGAAACTTATAAATCAGCAATCGACCATTTCATTACCAGTCTCAACAAAACTTCTATTAAAGTGGAATGTTTGATAACAGCTCTACGACCACGATGGACAAATTTTCCATATTTTGAACACAAATAATAAGTATGAAGGTTTAAAGACTAAAACAATGGGTAGGAAGTTTGGGAAGTCCCAAATTCAGCGCTTTATAAATTATCTAGATGAATTGGATTGGACTGAACTTTATCAGAGTCCTGTAGAAAACAAATTTTCATACTTTTACAATTTGCTCAAATATTATTTTGATCTTCACTTTCCGTTTGGTAGAATAGTAAGAGCGAAACAATTTAGTAATAAGTGGATTGATAATGAGATTGTCGACGAACATAAAAGGCTGATTGAAATACATCAGCGATACAGGAAAGACCAAAGTAATATAAACTTAAAGAAAACTATAAAAGCACATAAAAAGCATCTAAAAAGAATTATCCTCTACAAAAAAAAGAATTATATTGACTTAAAAATAAAAAAATCAACAAATGTAAACAGAACAATAAGGCAAATAGTTAACAATGAAACAACAAACAAAAAGGACAAGAAAGTTATTAAAAATATTGTACTTAAAGAGAATGGTATAGACATAGATAATGAGATTGATAGATAATTGAGGAGTCGTAGTCGAGCAGTCGTACAGTAAACATCTAAATTAGTGAGTAGAGTAGCTTTCAATAACAGTGAAAAGTAGGTCAATAGAATAGTGTTAGTTTAACATCAGCTATATAGTGTAGTACCATCAACATTATAGTGTGGTGTCTTTTCAACAAATGCAATCACCAAAAAAACCACCATATGGAGTGATTCCAGAATACGAAGAAGAGGAGGACAAAGAAGAAGGAGAGGCGTTTCAACAACAAAAACAGGACCAGGAGGTGGAGCTGCAAAAAGGTAATAATATGAATACTATAAGTGAAGTTATGGCCAATGAATTCAAAAAGGATATTGAGGAACTATATAATAAACTCTTGGATTTTAAAAAATGGGCTGCAGTTGAATATGAGAGAAAGAAACTTTTAAGAGTAGATTATGATAGATTTTCAGAGATGTTAGTTGAAACAACGGAATCTGTCGTTAGAATCGAAACAAGGGCTATTACTATCAGTCAGTTGACAGAAAATCTCAATTCAGGTGCCCCAAAGTTACAAGAAACAATAGTCAGCTTAAATAAAAAAATGCAGGAAATCAGTAATAAACCACCCAGTTTTGCTGAAGTGATTAAGTTACCAAAGAAGGCATCAACAGCAGAAAAAATAGGAAACGTAAGAAAAATCCAACCTAAAGAGCATGTACTTCTTCTAAAACCAACAAAATTGGAATTGGTAGGAGAAAATGAGAAGCAGAGTAGTGAAAAAATAAGGAAAAGTCTGAAGGAAAACATTCCAAAGAAAGAAAATATAAGAGTAAAGAAAACTGTCAATGTTCGAGGCGGCGGCCTTCTTATTGTTCTGGATACATTGGATGATAAGAAAAAAATACTAACAAACAAAAGCTTACAAAAAGGAGGGATAAAAATCATGGAGCCTGCAAACAAGAAGCCAAGGATAATCTTGTACGATGTCCCATCAGATGTAAATAAAGAGGAGCTGTCGGAAATCATCTATGAAAAGAATTTCTATAACTCTGGAATCCAAAAAGAAGACTTTGTCAAAGGCTGCGTCCCATCATTCAAGTTAGGCCCAAGAGATAAAGATACCCTTCATTGGGTGTTTGAATGCGATCCTGAAATAAGGAAGCTAATAATTAACAAGGTAAAGCTGTTTATCGACTTTACATGCTGCAAAGCCAGCGACTATACTGTAGCTCAGAGATGCTTCCGGTGCCATGGGTTCAATCACGTGATGAAGCATTGTAAAAAAGAACAGGATGTCTGCGGGCACTGTTCAGTTATAGGACATAATTCTAAAAACTGCCCTTCCGAAAAGGAAATTCCAACTTGTGTTAATTGTAAAAAGAATAATAAGCCAGCTAATCATAAAGCCAATGACGCAAAATGCCCATGTTATAGAAGAGCACTGCAACAAGTTATTGATAGAACAAACTATGGGATTGCTTAAAAAAATGAAAAATAGGATATTGAAAAAAGAAACTCTAATTAAGCCTAGCATCAATAAAAGAGAGCCGACGACTATTGAAAAATCTCTAAAAAAGATAAATAAGCTACATGTAAATAAACAAACGTCAAAAAGTAGAGTATCATTAATTCAGAATTACGGTGAATATTCCGATATTAATTTAGCGTTTGCTTACGTAGGAGAAAATAAGATTCGAGTCTCAGATGGATTCTCGCACGTACTAAAGTCAAAATCGCTGACGCTAGAGGAGTGGTGTAGCCTTGAGCCAATTAGTCTCCAAAATAAATGCTCGGCGATCTTACTGAAAACAATCAACACGCATGACAGTAAACAATTAATTCGGAATTACTTGTTGCCCGTAAATGATTATAATGCTCTAGAAGAAATTAAAAAAGTGCTATTGGAAATAAATGAATGGGCATCAATGAATTATCCACTTGTCGTAGGCATAGATGAATTCAGCCAGCTAGCAGATTTATCCTCAATTGATTTACTCAGTTTTATCTTATCAACTAATCATTTGAAATATATATTTTATCATAGGGGCACTAACAGCATGAATTTTCTCAATATTCCAGAACCAGATCGGCCAGAAGAAAAAGTATGCCCAAGAGGTTATCTACCAGAAGATAGCAAGCACCATAACTTTCTAAATTGCATGATTGAATTGAAAAATCTTTTACAGCAATATGATAAAATAAACGCAGATATTTTCAAAGAAGCTCTTTCAACACTTCGAACCGAAAATCTTCATGCTTCATCGTCGGTCTTCAGAGAAATTGAATTGAGGAGTATGAATGTTTACGATAATGAATTAAAAATGTTCCTTCTACCAACTACTTCAAAATATAGAATGGGATTCAGTATGGAGGGAGGCGGAGCTTACATATCATTTGACAACAGTTCTCGCAGATTTAGAACCAATGAAAAATATATTATGGTTAGTCGAGACACTCAAGTGATGCTTAATGAGGAGCTGTTGGATGCTGTTTCGAAAATTGATATATCTCGATGCAAGATACCGAGAATCAGATGGATTGATGGAGTTCCAGGGAGCGGAAAAACACATCTAATTGTTGATAAACATCGACCAATGGAAGACCTCATACTAACTCAAACAAGAGCCGCAATCAAAGGAATAAGATCAACTATACAGGAGAAACACGGAAATGAATTCAACTCAATCATCAATTCAAATTACAGAACCGTGACGTCGTTTCTAATTAATGGCTGCCACAAAAAATATAAGCGCGTATTCATCGATGAAGCTGTCCTTATGCACGCCGGCTTCGTGGGATTCGTCTCTGAGCTGACAGGCGCAGACGAGATAGTACTGGTTGGAGACTCAAAACAAATATCTCACATCGAGAGAAGTGGTTTACCAGCAGTCTGGAAAAATATTTCTGTTTTCGCGGATCCGGATTCTTACCAATCAGTAACCAACAGGTGTCCAATGGATGTGTGCTGTCTGTTGTCTAACTACTACAATGATATCTGCACTACAAATAAAATTATTCGATCAATTAAACCAACAATAACTAACGGAGAACCTCACAACCTACAACCACAAACTTTAATCCTCACATTCACGCAATCAGAAAAACAAATGGTACTGGAAGCTGTTAAAAACAAGGCTCCCGCTGGCTCATTAACAATACTAACTATACATGAAGCTCAGGGTTTAACGTTTAGAGATGTTATCCTAGTGAGGAAGAATACTAAACCACTCAAGATTTACAATAGCATTCAGCACATAATAGTAGCACTTAGTAGGCATACCAACTCATTCAGATATTTAACAGTTGGGGAGCAAGATCTCATGCTGTCATTAACTCAAAAAATACAATCAGTTGAGGACAAGGATATCTACAATTGGCACACAAATAATTATAAACACAAAAACAAAAATGGCTGATTTGATGGAGGATTTGGATTTATTAGACATTGAAGACTTTTCGATTCCAAATTCACAAGATGTCAACAATACAATCCAACCTTTCAACTTGAAAATCATCAATTTCAACATCAGAAGCTACAATAAAAATTTTGAAGAATTTCTTATTCAACTGGAAGACCTGAACGTGGATTTCGACGTGATAGTCTTAACGGAATGCTGGATTGCTGGTGGTGTTTCCTTGAAATCAATTAATAATTATACCTGCTACAAAACAGAAAACAATATCCTACAGAATGATGGAGTAATAATTTATGTCAAATCCGACTATTTTGTCGAAATAAAAGAGATTGCAGTTAGGCAAGCCAACTGTTTGAATATGCATTTAAAAATTGGGAAAGATACTTTTGTTATAACAGCGTTATATAGATCTCCATCACACTTGGACTTAACAGAATTTCTCATTGATCTGAGGCAGATTTTGAATGATAATGGAAAGTATTTTCACATCGTTCTAGGAGATTTGAACATCAACACAAAAGAACCAAATCAGCACAGGCAACTGGAAGACTATGATAATCTACTCAGTGAATATGGATTCCTACATTGTATAAAGCAGGCAACTCGTATTGGAAATAATAGCGTTTCATGTATAGATCATATTCTGATAAACTTTAAAAAAGATATAATACCAATAGTTTTCCCAAATTCTATTACAGATCATTTTATAACTATTCTGGGAATTAAATATGATGCGGTGGAACACAATCACAACAGAAGAAAACCCTACTATGAAAGTATTGATTATAATAAACTTTCATTAGCACTAACAAATGAGACCTGGAATTCCGTGTACCTGCAGGAATGCGCTGATAGTGCTTTGAAGAAAATGATAGAAATACTGAAGAAATACACAGAAGAATGTAAAGTTATTAATAGAGTATCGCACACAAAAAGAAAAATTAAGCCTTGGATTACAAATGGATTAATTACATCAATAAGGAAGAGAGATAAATTACACAGACAAAGCAAGAATAATACAGTGAATCTACAGCTTAGAGAGTATTATAGAAGGTACAGAAATCTACTAACAACTGTAATAGAAAATGCTAAGAAACAATACTTCTCAAGGCGATTTGAAACTTCCAGCAACTCTAAGCAAACATGGGAAGTAATAAGAGAAATAACTGAAGTGCAACGGCCAAGAACACAAATCCACCAAATCAACTTGGAAGGGAGAGAATTGAAATTGGGAGATGATGATAAAGATATGGCAAATTCTTTCAATGATTTTTTTATTAGTATTGGATCAAAACTGGCCCAGAACATTCTAAATAGCAATTGTAATGGCGCAGATGAGCATGCGGCAGCTGATCAGATAGTCTGCCGGTCATTATTCTTTACACCTGTCAGTGAGGACGAAATGATAAAAATCATTAATAGTCTTAAAGCTAATAGTGCACCTGGACTCGATAATTTAAAACCAGATTTTTTCAAACAGAATAATACGATACTTGCCAAGCCTTTAACACATATTGCAAACAAAATTTTTGAGGAAGGTGTTTTTCCACAGTGTCTTAAGGAAGCTGTCATTTGTCCAATCTTCAAAACAGGAGATAAGAAAGATATGAATTGCTACAGACCCATATCATTACTAAGTACATTATCAAAAATTTTTGAAAAGTGTATCAAAACAAGACTGATCAGCTTTCTTGAAAAAAATAATCTTCTATCGCCAAACCAATATGGTTTTAGATCTAGTTGCAGTACAAATGATGCTATCCACTATGTGACCACTCAGATTGCCGATAAAATAAACACTGAAGAGAAACCATTGGCAGTATTCTTAGATTTAAAGAAGGCTTTTGATACGGTGTCACATGACATTCTTCTTTCAAGGCTTGATAACTATGGAATAAGAGGAGTCGCATGGAATCTTTTCAAGAGCTACCTATCAAACCGAACACAATGTGTCAGAGTCAATGGATGTATAAGCAACAAGCTGACTGTAAAGTTTGGAGTGCCACAAGGAACAGTACTAGGACCAATTCTTTTTCTTCTCTACATAAACCCATTATGCAACATGGAAATTAATGGATCAATCACCACCTTTGCAGATGATACTGTTCTACTGTTCTCTGAACCGACCTGGGAGATGACCTGGAGAGAAGCCGAGACTGGACTTCAGAGGGTGTCTCGCTGGTTGAGTGAAAATCTGCTAACATTGAACCACGAGAAAACCTTCTTTCTGACCTTTTCGGCGACTCAACATGGACAGCCAACAGGAGATGAGATAGTAATCAAGAATCAACGGAATAACACTTCATATAAAGTTCGCAGGAAACAGTCACAGAAATACCTGGGAGTTACAATGGACTCTTTTCTGCGCTGGGATCATCATCTCAATGAATTATGCGGGAGACTGAGGAAGACTATCTGCAGATTCAGGATTCTGAGGACACTGGTCGACAAGGGATGTCTAAGAGTTATCTACTTCTCTCTAGCTCAGTCCCTCATGCTGTATGGGATTGTGGGATGGGGAGGTGCAAGCTTTTTGCACATCGAACCGCTCCTCAGGGTACAGAAGCTGATCATGAGGGTCATCAACCAGAAGCCTCCACGCTATTCATCAGACCAGCTATTCAATGAGTTTGACGTGATGGATCCAAGACAGCTTTACTCCAAGGAGATACTATGCAGATTACACAAGAACCCAACAACATTTCAAACCAGAAACCACAACCACAACACCAGATACAGGAATCTTCTCATCACTAGTGTTGCAAGGAAGGCACTATACCAGAGACATTTCAATCATTTAGCACCAAAATTATATAATCTACTTCCTGCAAACTTTAAACAGATTAATCATCCTAGAAAGTTCAAAAAAATAGTACACAATTGGTTGATGAGCAAAGGAAGACAGAACATAGAAAACATTATTTCAAACAACAACTAACCACCTAATGACTTACTAAACACTAACTAATTAATAATATGCACAAAAAAACAACAAAATTATGGAATTCGAGGTAAAGAGCTTAGCTGGATCAAGTCATATCTAGAAGGACAGCAACAGTATGTAAATATAAAGTATACAAGCAATAAAAATCAGTACAATATTGGATCAAACTTGAAATGTAATAACTATTCTGTACCACAAGGATAGGTGTTAGGTCCATTTTTGTTTCTGTGCTACTTAGGGGGGTTGCCTAAATATATTTGCGATTTAGTTGAAAATAGTAAATTATGCTTATACGCTGACTATATAAGTATGTGCATTGCTGATAAGGACTGGAACATAACAGAAATTAAATGTAACAATTCTATATCATTAACTAAAAAGTACCTAAATCATAGACATCTGCTACTTAATGATAACAAAACAAAGTTCCTCCATTTTACTTGTAGAAATTCAGAGGTAAAACAACTTAATTCCGTAAATAATAAGGAAGAAATCAAATTTTTAGGTCTATATCTTGAAAACACACTTAGTTGGTCCGTTCACATTCAAAAAATTTGTAAAAAATTAAGCTCAGGAATTTTCGCGCTGAGACGACTAGCAAAAATTTCGAACTTAGAAACGTTAAAAGCAGTGTACTTTGCAATGATCCACTCCCACATTTCATATGGAGTTGAAATATATGGAGGAACAAGCATCTCAAACTTAAATAAAATACTCCTATTACAAAAAGAAGTAATAAGAATAATTCTAAATCTTGATAGAGAGCGATCATGCAAGCCATTCTTCAGTAAGTTAAAAACTAACGAATATAAAAACTAACGAATCTAGATTCCCACGGCAAGTAGATATACATAATTACAACACAAGAAATAAAAATAATTTTACAATAAAGAAACACAATAAGGAAAAATATAAACAAAGTCCAACGTACATGGGAATAAAATTTATTGGTTGTCTCCCAGGCTGCATAAGACATGAACCTGATAGATCAAAATTTAAGGAATTGCTGAGAGCATATTTGAAGGATTTAGCATGCTACAGTATAGACAAGTTTACTGTAAAAAATGAATTTTATACAGTCACTAATTTCTCTTTAGCTTTAAGTTAGTTTTTGACTTTTTCATGTACATTTTCATGTATGTTTTGAAAAGAAATAAATGATTGATTGATTGATTGATTGACGCATCATCACGTCTGAACTACTGGACTGATTTACTTGAGATGTTGCATATAAATTCTTAATTAACCGATTAAGGCTATTTTCAATTCTTCTAGATCTCATCATGTCAAGTTTTCAGTTTGTTAAGTTTTAATATAGACCCTTGCGAAGCACGGGTTACCAGCTTGTTAACATAATAATTAACATCAATTTATTATAAACATAATGTATTATTAGGCTACCCAGCAATCCCCTGGTCAGAATATTTTATTTAGTTTTGTCAACCGATCAGCTGGTTTGAACGTTTCACATTTGTGAGGTTAGGTAGTAGCAAAGTCAACAATACAAGTACGCGATCATCCTGCAAACATATTTAGAGCCTCTAGCGAACCCTTGCGTAACATCTCGCGTACCGTTCATGTGTTCATGATTGGAGCGTGTTCGAGGCGCATATATATGTACGCACCTATACAGAACCAACGATCTATAATACAGAGTGTCTCACCAAGGTTGTAACAGCCTTCGACCATAGATTCTACTCGACATTTCTGACAAAAAATGTTCAGTAACCTTTTTTCTTATCGACCTTAGTTTTTTCGATATTTTCAGAATATGCCTACTTCCGGTCATTCAATAACTTGAAAACAACTGATCGAATTTCAATTTCAAGGGTATTGTTGGAAAGAGAAAAACATTTCAAACAAGATTTATGTGATTTTATTTGTTCCAAGATATTTTGTAGTTTTTTACTAGGGCTTTAACTTGAAAAAATGCTATTCTTCAAATTGAAAGTCACATTTCAAACCGGGTTTTCTCAATTTTTCTCAGGGTCATTATAGTGGTTTCAATAATTCAAAAACTTCTCCATTTCATAAGCTTTCGAATGAGTATAAATTCGAAAAGGTAGGTAAGTTTCATGATAAAGTGTTCAAAACTGCTAATATCTGGAATGAACACCTTCAAAATGAGGAAATTCACAAACAACATGCATCAAGTGGTGATCCTAAGGGTGAAATCACCTGATTTCTCTCTGACAATATTCACAAGTTTTAATCAACATTTCAACATTCTACAATGATATGACTTTTGACTTTTTCAATAACTTTCATTACTTACTGTACCGTAAATCCTGAATAAAATTACAAGAAATGTATGTTTCAGCCTATTTTCAGTACCGTATAGTTTTCAGTGTGCTTTCCAGTTAATTGGCATGATATGTATCAACTTTTGCTAGTAGAGAAGTGTTCTCGTTCATTATCATGAAATTTACCTTGATTGAGTACTTGAACATGTTAATGGTGTATGGAGAGTGTGGATGCAATTCAAGAGAGGCAGAGAGAGTATACAGGAGACGTTTTCCTGACCGAAAACACTTATCTCATAACAAGTTTTTAAGATTGACAGATGTCAAGATAGTAAAGGTATAGGATCAGTTTCAAGGTATGAGACGAGGCCCGTCTCAATTTTTGAAGCTTGTGGGATGCAGTTTTGCCGATTGATCTTAGCACAAGATTGTGTTTCAAACATATTATGGAAAGATCACAGATAAAAGTACGTTCACTAGAACTAATGCTTTGAATTTCCATAATACACATACATGAGCCTTTCATTTTCCCTGCAAGAATAAATGGTGAAGTTTTTTTGGACTTTCTGGTTAGTGAGCCTCACTAATTGATGGAAGACGTGCCTCTCAATTTGAGGCAGAATATGTGGCTCCACTTGGATGGCTGCCTCCCTCATTATGTTAGAAACGTCTGTGGGTGGCTTGATAACAATTATGCTGGGCGGTGGATTGGCCGAGGTGGACCAGACTTCTCCTTTTTGGGGGTTGTGAAAAGTAAACTTTACAGAGAACCTGTGGTGACCAGAGAGGAACTGATTCTCAGAATTTTATTGACGTTTAAAGTAATGAAGACACGGCCCAAAGAAGTGAGACGGACAACTCGATGCTTGATGAACGGCAGCAGAAGTTGCATAAACAGAAATAGAGGCTATTTTGAATTCCTGTAAGCAGTGAGCATGATATGTAACTTGATTACCATCTGAATGATTGCCATCAGTTTTTTTTAATTCAGTCATTCATCTACTTTGAATTATCATTCTATGAATAAATTTTGTTGAATCTTGTAGAAGTGTATGATTAATATTTCATATAGGATTTAGGCTATATGCTTCAGAAAACAATGCAATAATCAGGCGATTTCACCCTTAGGATCACCACTTGATGCATGCTGTTTGTGAATTTCCTTATTTTGAAGGTGTTCATTCCAGATATTAGCAGTTTTGAACACTTTATCATGAAACTTACCTTTTCGAATTTATACTCATTGGTAAGCTTATGAAATGGAGAGGTTTTTGAATAATTGAAACCACTATAATAACCCGGAGAAAAACCGAGAAAAACTGTTTGAAATTTCATTTTGAATTTTGAGAATAACATTTTTTCAAGTTTAAGCCCTAATAAAAAACTACAAAATATCAAACAACAAATCAAATTACATCAATCTTGTTTGAAATTTATTTTCCTTCCCAACATCAGGTACCCTTGAAATTGAAATTCGACCAATAGTTATCGAGTTATTGGGTATTTAATGATGGAAGGTTGGCATATTCTGAAAATATCGAAATATCACGAAAACGAAGGTCGTTAGGAAAAAAGTTTATTGAACATTTTTCCAGAAATGTCATGTATAATCTATGGTTAACGGCTGTTACAACCTTGGTGGGACACTCTGTATACTAAAACAACTTAGTATAAAAAGATCGTTGTACATAACAGTAGACCTCGCACAGTTATTAAAACACTGTCTCCTCCAATAAAATGACATTCAATGAATAAATATTCATTGATTAAATATCCTCCCTCTGAGGAGAATGGCAACATTGCTAAGTAGTCTTTCAATTGGTAGTCTGAGTTGAAAACAGTGAAATGTCAAGAGAAATATTTCAAGTTGCATTGAGTTGTTATCTTATTAATTGCATGCATTATATCAAAATGTTAAAGTACCTTGCAAATTTGGAAAACCTATTATGGAAGATGAATCTCAACATTTCAGTTCAATTATGTTTCAAAAGTAAAATGGAAGGTTGGGAGGTTAAGTTCTTGCTTTTAAATGACAATATAAAGTTGGTATCATTCAAAATGTTTCAATAATTTTTTTATAATGATCACGAAAAACAAAAACGTCGACCAATCAGCTGATTCTAGATTAAATAAATGTCATCCTATTAAAATTTGTTCATATTCTATTTATTCAATCATGTTTAACTATGCTTCGAGCAACTGGTAAAATTGTCAAAGTTACCGACGGATAAATTCTTCAATGACCATTTTTTTTGTGCCACTTTTGAGTGAGCGTGCCTCAATACTATGTGATTTCACAGAGAAGAGGACAGAGAACTCATCTAATGTTTCGCTAAATGGGTGACCAGCAGTGTTGAGTGGGTGTGGAGGGGGGTAAAGTGGGTGACTAACAGTTAGTTCTTCAACTCCCTACGAGAGATCAGTACCATCGACAGGCCTTCCCCGCTAATTCAGAAATCCCCCACCAACAGTTGCAGTACTCTGTCACCTCCTCCCCTTGCTCCGCTATTGTCATTCCACATCCACATTCAACAAAATAAAAACAAGTCACGATTGGCAATTATCCAATATTACTAGTAGATGATCGGCTTGCTCTGCTCTGCTGTCTTTTCAATTTTATGAAGCACACACTAGTACAGTAACTTCTCAGAGAGGAGAAAGGAAAATATATTTTCTGTGTGATACTACAGTACTCCATAATTTCCCTCTCAGTATTATCTCATGCTGCTGATATCAACATAAAAGCTGTTGTTCCTTTTCCAATATAGGTAATTCATAATGAGTTTGGAATTATTTTATTTCTATGAATGCATAAATAAATAAATGAATGAGTCGATTCTATTACACATTGACAAATAATCTGATAATGAGATCCTTCCAGAATAATTTTTATCAATGATTAAATTGAGGCTCCATCAATTATTGTTATACTTTTTTTTCAATTCAAAGTGAAACTTCAAATCAAATAATTTATTATTAAATCACCATACCATCTATTCATATGATTAGTCCATTAATAAAAATTAAAGTCAAATAAAATTATTCTTTATATCTTCTGGATTAATTGTAACTTACTGGAAACTGGGTATACAGAAAAAAAAATTTCATGCTTTTTTCTATTTGACTACTTGCTAGACAGCCATATTTATTTCTGAGTACAAAATTCATAAACTCAAATAATGAATAGATCACGAAGAAAACAGAAACCTCCATAATTTATTTCCTTTCAATAATATATTTCAAAGTAAAGAAATATAAAGTAATAAATTTGTTGACAGTGTGTGATATAATATATCTCAGAATTAAAATTCAATTTAATTCAATGGAATTGATGAATGCAAATTATATAAAAATCTGCATAATAAATAATTTACACATTCTATGAAACTTATTTAGTAATAGGCTATATCAAATAATAAATAGTCTATTATTTTTGCAATTACTATAACCTACTATTAGCTATCACTATATGAAAAATTACTAATAACTACTGATACTATTCTAGCATATTATGATAATATACGGTTGAAAGAATTTATCTTTTTTCTATCTGTATGAACTTGTGACCCCTGTGGTTCAGAGAACTCGCTCAAGAACTGTTTTGCATTGTAATCTTTAAAACCCTCAACTTTTGATTATACAGAGTTTATGAAAATCAATAAAGCTGCTAAATATTTCTCTTACAATAATAATTTGACAGCAGTTTCCATTGGGAATGTTATTTGAAATGAAAAATTACTCTAAAAATATTACTCTGTCGCTTCAACATCTTTGACACTCATATGGATCCAAAATCATTTTTTTTTAATGTTTGATACATGATTTCGATACATAGTTCCAAGAGAAAATAAATAGCCAAAACCGCAAATTGATAATTATATCAACCTCTATCATTTTGTTGATACAAAAGGTGTAAAGTATAAAGAACCAGCTAAAATCATATTGTCAGCGTGTGTGATAGCTCCCAAATCAACGTTAGTAGACAAAAAATTGTTATGATCTATCATTTGGTCAGCTGAAGAATTCTTTGCATGCAATTACTAGTTAGTTAGACTAACTTTGCTCCCAAATAACCTCATATGATGTTACGAATGAATGAATGGAAAAACTGTAGTAATTGCATGCAAAGAATTCTTCAGCTGACCAAATGATAGATCATAACAATTTTTTTCTTATGCACTTTCAATGTTATTTTTATATCCTGAAAAAGGACGAAAGAGTGAGTCAATTTGTTGTCCAACGAACTTGACCTGTAAAAGGGTTCGGAGAATACGTGTTCATAATTTGAGAAGATTGATCAATTCTTTCTAAAGTTATTGTAGAACATACAATCAGACGGACAACGACTTTGTCCTTCAGTAAGTCAAAAGTTAAAACTCATGCTAGTTCAATAATTAGTCTATACAAAACCACTATAAATGAACAAAATATATTTACTAAGCTTAATTTATAATGAATACCAATAGAATATATGAGCCCAAAGTTAAACAATAATATTCAACATTCCACAATAACATCTATATTCCCAACAAGAATAGAAAATACTTCGAAATTCATCAGTCCTTCAATGTTACGAAAAGCAATACTAAGAAAATGAAAATACAGTTGAACCTCTGTATAACGAAGTCGATTATCCCGAGAAAAAATTCGCTGCTGAGAGGTATTCGTTATTGAGAGGTTCTGTCAAGAAAACTGCCACAATCCTATGGATCTTATATTGTATCACGACGGTAAATAAATGAATATGGTACATAAAACATATCATCGCAAACGTAGGTAGGGTACCTATTGGGCCAATATTAATATAAAAAATTTAAAATTTATGCTGTTGAAAAAACATGTTTCTTTAATATTTGTAGAATCTAATAAGTAAACTCACCAATTTATTTCCAGAAAGCTTGATTTGTACTATTAGTAGAGCTTAATCAAAGTACATACTCTGTAGCAATATTTTTCAACTTTTTACACTACTATTAGATGGAACGCAAAATATGGTTAACTACACTATAAATACTAGTCTATAATAACTCAAATTTCCTATTTTTTTTTTTTTTTGTTTTATATTTGAAAAAGTGAGTAATATCGGTTGGATTTTGCATTTGAATAAAACATCATGTTCGATAAACGACTCACATCTATTCAAACAGTCGGACATGTCTGGTACATTATTTTTCAGTTTAATCCTCGCCTGATAATTTTGAAAGCCTCTAGAACTTCTTGATCTGGCGGATTCTTTTCCTCAGGTTCGTCACAGTCATCATCATCATCATCATGGTCAGTTCAAAGAATTGTGAATGTGTGACAAAAGCAAGAATGGGAAAGTCCAGTCGTTCACCTGCCTGGTCTACAATAATGACAAGCTCTTGGAATTCAATTTCCGACATGTGTTTCACCCTCTATTGACTGTCTACCACCCTATCTTCTTCCTACCTGAATTGCCATTATTTTAAGTCTATTGACCTTTCTGCTGAAACTAAAGAATTCCTTGAAAATGACCGTCTGCTTCCTATACACACTGCACTTTGTATGTGGAAGTCAAAAGAAAACTTTGTTGTTGAGAGGTCCGAAATTCGTTGAATAGAGGTAAATAAGCAGCAAAAACTCTAAAATGTCATGGGACCAGGTAAAAATTCGTTGTGTAGAGGATTTCGTTAGGTGGAGGTTTGTTATAGAGAGGTTCGTATTATTAGTTTGTTCAATATCCTACAGTTTATAATAGACAGGCCCTTATTGACAATTACTTGCGAATAGCTCCTCGAATAACAATGTTTTGAAATACTATTGTTCACGTAGGCTTCAGCAACACCTTTCTGCAAGAAGGGCGTTGGCAGATGTGCGTGTGTCAAACTGGTTGGAATCTACAATCTACAAATTGACACCCTGGCTCACTAGAGCAACTGTTCAAAGGTAGTTTACAAAGAATAGCTGTCACGAAAGGCAATTCATTCATTTTAAACAAAGACAGCTCATTATTTGTCCGTTGCAGTTGAGAGCGGATTGGAATGTCAACATACAATACGATAAACAATATAAAACTTAAATTTCGTATTAGGTGGATAAAACAATTCTTTTAGACTCAGTATGAGAAGCAGAAGGTGATATAATTGAAAAAATAAAATATCCCTAATTCCAGGTGCTAAAAATTTTGTTGTCTAGGCCTACTAGGAGTGGATGCGTTTGTAATCGTGTTATCATGGTTCACTGCAGTTATCCTACAAAACTTGTCCTGCACACTTGCACAAGCGCCAATTACAGAGCGGAGGTGCTCAATTAATTAAATTATTAATTAATTAATTCACACCTAATTTACTAAATTATTAATAAATTATTTATAATCAATTAATTAAATTGAGGTGACATGGTCAATCACTTTATTATACAATTTTCGTTTGGAAAACTATTTATAATCCTTGAAGATAATAGTAAATCTTTTAATTACCATTGTATCATAAAATCAGGAAACGGGTATTCTACTTTATATGGTTATGAAATGTTTCATAACTATTAGTTCGGAGAACAGTAGAACTCGCTACACTCACTAACATTAAATTTATACTCACACACGTCTGCCTATTCATACACAAACACACATACAAATTGGATTTAGAGTATGATGATATATGCAATAGGATCGGTGGAGAACGCTGAGAAATATAAGTTCTCTACACTTTTGAGCTTAGAAGCACGATTGGAAAGATAAAAAATCTTACAAATGGACGAACGCTGATTGACTTGAAACTCGAATTCACTTCGCTCATTCAATAAATATACCTCAATCTGGTCTCCAACCCATTCCAGCATATTGCAATTCCAAACAAAAACCTAACCCCCTAAGCTACCCAACTCTAATTTTTCAACACAAAAATCTGTAACATCAACATGCATGAGCATAACGCCCACACAGCCGCACACAATCATGAATGTTCTATTCTATCTGGTACAATTTCTAAGGTGAAAAAACATACTGTAATACCTATATCACGATGAATATTAAATCACTTATTTGAAATATGAAAATATAAAGATAAAACTAAGTGAAAAACATCAGTAAACAACAATATTTAAAAAAAATATGCACATACTCTATCACTACGCTTGGCCTGTGATGGAAAAGCTTCCTTCTGACTTGAACGGTCTTTGGCCAAACCAAAAACCTATAAACCCCATAACCTACCCAACTCTAATTTTTCAACACAAAAATCTATAACATGCATGTGTATAATAACCATACAGCCGCACATAATCATGAATA
The DNA here is from genome assembly GCF_014356525.2 of Nilaparvata lugens. NCBI lineage: Eukaryota > Metazoa > Arthropoda > Insecta > Hemiptera > Delphacidae > Nilaparvata > Nilaparvata lugens. Next base: position 75,962,493 of record NC_052518.1, on the reverse strand, counting down.
TGTTTGCAATGTTCTATTCTATCCAATACGATTTGTAAGGTCAAAAACATAATATACTATTATGATAAATATGAAGTATTGAATTACTTATTTAAAAAATGAAAATATAAAGATTGAAAACACAATAAAAAAATATTTACAAAAAATGCACATAATCTATCACTAGGGATGGAAAAACTTCCTTCTGACTTGAACAGTCTTTGGCCAAACTAAAAACCCTAACACCCTAACCTACCCAACTCTAATTTTCCAACATTGAAATCTATAACATGCATGAGTATAACGACCACACAGCCGAACACATCATGAATGATTTTGCAATGTTCTATTCTATCTAGTACTACTGTATTTGTAAGGTCGAAAAAACATAATAGGTACTTATTATTACGATGAATATGGAGTATTGAATTACTTATTCGAAATATGAAAATATAAAGATCAAACTATTTGAGTGGAAAACATCAATAAACAAAAATATTTACAAGAAAGATGTACATAAATTCATCACTAGGGATAGCCCTTAATGGAAAAGCTTTCTTCTAACTTGAACGGTCTTTGGCAGGGTGCGAATTCTCATTTTCAACTCATAGTTTAGTTTTATATGGATCAGTTTATCTACACAAAATTGTTTATGAGTAGAACACTCCCTGAACCAATTCGGAAAACCTCCATCTATTGCGGCCATACACATATCAAGAATAGTTTTCTTGACTTTTTGCTTATGAATTACATGATCTATCTCCTTTTCGAAGATAGTTAGACATATGTCAATAACTGATCTGAATTCTTCTGAAGGAACCTTCAGACCTCCAAAATCAGTCGCATTGCTCTACTATTTATTGCTCTACTTATAATTTTGTATTATATCAAGCAAAGGAAATACATTTACGACAAAAATACACATACATGATAACAGGGGTAGGTAAATCTTTTTTAAGAGTATCAATCAATTTCCTCCTTATAATATACAATGAAACTGGATGTTATTTTACTGAATGCTAAGAAGATTATAACTCTTATAAGTTTATAATGAGAGAAATTCATTGAATTTTCAAATTAACTTACTCCCTCTTCCCCAATCACCCGCTAGACGGCTAGCCTAACAGCATTTAGTTCATATGCAAAATTAGAACTTTCCACTATGGGTACAGTCCATGAAAAAGGTTGACAACCATTGGCTATTCAATGAAAACAAAAAGCAACTGAAATAATAATATTAAGGTTAACAATCTTTGGCTATTCAATGAAAAAAAGTAACTGAAACAATATTATTGTTAAATAGCAGTCTTGACATCATTTATTAAAATCATTTTAGAACAATAATAGAGAAATATAATGCTGCATTACACAGCACCTCAAGAACATGTCATGATTAAAATTATTCCATGCTCTTTCTAATTTTCAAGTTCAAAATCGCAATATTATGGATTAAATTAGATTGATTTAAATTTTTTCAATTATTGAATTGAAGTACATAATGTAATAAAGTTTGGATTATATTACTTTTTTATAATGGACAACAGTTTATCTGGCTACTCATTCACTTATTGTTTTCTAGTTCTTGTTGATTAGAAATAAAAATTAATCCTCTTTGTCACTGGAGACGCAGCATTCATGCGATCTGGAGAGTTGAGAGTAGCAAGTGATTAGAATAAGAAAAATGAATGTCTAGTCTATGTATTATTAGCAAAACAATGACATGCATGCATGCCTCAAGCCATAAATCCTGTCAGCAGTTGTTTTGTTGGGGGGAGAGAGTGGTGTGAACTGGTTTGTTGGAGAGGGAAGTGTAGGATGCCAATGACTCCCCACTACGTCCCCCTAAAACAGTACTAATCAAGCTCAGACAGAAATCGTCATTTGCGTATACAAGCGCTTTCTACCGGTATAAGAGATACTACACATTAGGCGAAACAATAGTCGGTAAGAATGTTCCCTCTGATCCCTTCTCTGTGGTGATTTCGAGTCGTCTTAAGGTCCGAACCCACTAGAACGTATCATACCATGACCGTGCCCGTACCGACACATGCAAAAAAATATTCTTTGCATCATTTGATATGTAATGCACCCATTAGACCGTTCCGTCACCGGCCAAGCACGGAGCGTGCCATGCACGTCCAGGTCAACATTTGTCGGCCAGTATATTTTGTCTGTGACGGAACGGTCCTTGCATGGCACGTGACGCCTGCAAACCCCGTTGTAACCGCGTATGCACCGCGTTGGTAACCAGTTCACCGCTACATTCTCTTGCTAACTGACGCGTTCCCAACAACTTCTGACCGGGCATCATACGCGTATCATACGCGTATCATACCCGTATCATACGCGTACCATACGCGTAATGTACTGGCATAGACCGCTGTTGATCCGGTGTAGTGGGCATAGTTGTTATTTTACGTGCCTGGCATGGTCTGACACGGTCCGTGTCTGATACGTTCTAGTGGGTTCGAACCTTTAACGATAGAAGTGGAATTTGAAATGTTTACCAAGATGGCGGCCGACCTTCACAGTGAACTTGGAATGCTGACAGCGCTCTAGTGGGCGTTTTGTAAACTACGAGAGTTTACGAGACATGTTTTTTTTATTCTTTGTAGGTTATGTTGTAATTTTAGCGGAAAATAATGGTTGTGTTTACTTATAATCAATAATTTATTATTAGTTTGCAAGTTATATGAATATTTTAGCTACAAAAGCCAAAGTTTTAAAATAAAATTATTTTTCAAAATCGATCTGAGCTATACTATATAGCTGTATGATAACATAAAATAATGATGAAGATTGATGTTATTCTTCATTGTACCAGGTGTCAGGTAAGACAAACAAATTTGATTAAAAATCAAACTTTTAAAAATAAACAAGTCCAACTTATTATTCAAAAAATAATGAATTTTTTGCCTTTTTATTATGTTATGATATAGTTAGCTTTTCAGGATAATCAATAATTATTCATTCCCGTAACCAGTAGCCCAACTTTTTGTAAAACCAACAAACATTGCTACTGGAAGATATGCCGTAGTCCTGTAAATTGCATATTCTTATAATGCATTTGACATTAAAAATTTATTTTGTGTTATTGCTAAATGGCGTCTGTAAAAATTATTGTTATCTATCTAGATCTTTATATAGATCTAGACTCACACGTTTTTAATGCACTTCAATTGTGCATACTTGTCTACATATAGACACTTTACAAATATTACTATATATTATAATATAATATGCTTTTATTACCGTTATTATAATAACAGTGGAGAGAGAGATAAAAGAACAGAGTTTCCGATTCTCTGTCTACTGTCTTCTATAAAGGATATCTGATGTTATATTAACTTTTCATTCTTGTTTGAAATAACTAATTATGTTTTATTCCTCAGGAAAAAAATAATGATTGCAGGAGGTTTGTGGCATAAGGTTCTAACCCATCCTAAATGGAGCAAGTCCCTAGCTTAAACTCTTAACTTGTTTACAATTTTAGTTTTTTTTCTTCCCATTCATATCCAACACTTTCTTATTTTTTAGAAAACAAGCAGTCTGTATCTACCCCCATGTCAGTGTAGAGAGGCCTGTTCATGAAGACACAAAATCCTTCGATGGTGAGTAATGCGTTACTAGTTTTGATCATTGGTCTTAGAGATGAACAATTATTATTCGGAAATATCTAGAATCCATTAAACGAGTCTCATCCCAAACAAAAACATTCAAACTTGTTTCACTTGCCTGCCAATTTGAAACTGTCATATTATATTACTCTTATGTCCAGTTTCTAGGCCATTTATTAAATCTAATGGACCATTGAATCTTGGACACCACTTATTAAATCTAACTCGACCATTAAACCTATAAATTGTTTTGTCAGTGATATGATAAACCATATGTTTTCGTTGTCATTGATTCATTCATAAATATCAAATGTTGTTGATCCGTTACTAGTAGAAAGTCATGTTCAATTTTATTTGATTAAAGCTCTACAAATGAAGAGTTTACTTATTTCAATTCAATCAAATAAAATGCCGACAAAGAAAAAGACAAAAACGATTGAAAACCGTAACTACGAAGAAGATAAGATGGAATCACATATTGACAAGTTTCTCAAGCCAAAGGAATTATCTATTGACCCAGATTCGCCTACGGCAGAGAGAGAGTGGAAACATTGGAAAAAGACGTTCGAAAATTTCTTAGAAGGAACGACAACCAAAGACAAAATGAAAATATTGGTAAACTTCTTATCACCTGCTTTATATGAAATTGTGGAAAGCTATACTTCATATGAAGAAACTATATCCATGTTGGAAGATATGTTCGTGTAATAGAATTGGACTCAACACGAGCTTTATTCGACATTAAATATGTGTCTTAGTACCAGAGATAACAGATTATAAATATTACAGCTGTTTTATCATCACAATCTTCCCCCCTTAATATCAATCGGCACTCGTGGGGTGTGGGGCGAGCTGGCAAAGTGAGACTGTCGATTCTCTGCCGTCGTTGTGGCGAACAAACGCATATTCAGGGTTACTCTCGATTAATTCAACTTTTTCAACTTGCGATTCTTGTTTTGAGTTTTTTTGTCATCTTCTTCAACCATACTGGTCCAGGTGTCAATAGCCAGGTTGGTAATGGTTTTCCATTACTTGAGTTTCTTGCATGTAAAAACATCCACTCATGTGGTGTGCAGTTGGTGCTTGTGCATAATAGGGAACGAATAGAGTTAAGGGCATCGGGGAGAACTTGTTCCCAGTGACTGTTGTTCAAACCTCTCGATTTTAGGGCTAGCATCACACTTTTCCATATAACTCCATTGTACCGTTCGACTTGCCCATTACCGGCTGGATTATAGGGCGATGTTCTGCTGCTGGCAATTCCTTTTGATAGTAGGAAATTTTTCAAAGCTGATGACATAAACGATGTTCCTCTATCGGAATGTATGTAAGACGGTACACCAAAAAGAGAGAATAGTGATGTAAGGTGTTTTATTACTGTATTAGTAGTCATGTCAGGACAGGGGAAGGCAAATGGGAATCTGGAATATTCGTCTATAAGAACTAAAATATACTTGTTCCTTGAACTTGATTGTAGTGGGCCTTTGAAATCCATATTAAGACGTTCAAATGGTCGAGTTGCTTTGATAAGGCGGCCAGTTCCTTTGGCATAGCGTGGTTTCATTTCAGAACATGTAATACATTTGGAACATACTTCTTTTACATCATCTATTGAATATGGTGAGTTCTTTGTTTTGGTCCAATGATGGAGTCGAGTAACTCCTGGATGACACAGGTCCTCATGAATTTTTATCAGTTTCTTTATATCTGTATGGCATCCAACAGTGGCACAGACTCTTGATAGTGTATCTGCTGGTATATTCTCTTTTCCAACTCTATAAATTATATTGAACTTATATTCTGACAATTCAAGGCGCCATCGTTGGATTTTGTCATTCTTAATCTTGCTGGTTTGTTTATTACTAAACATGAATGAAACTGATTTCTGGTCTGTGATAAGTGTAAATTCTCGTCCAAGTAAGTAATGTCGCCATTTCCTGATTGATTCCACAATGGCATAAGCTTCTTTTTCCACTGCAGAGTGCCTAGTTTCAGATGTGGAAAGAGTTCTTGAGAAAAACGCCACTGGTCTCTCATTCTGTGTTAATACTGCTCCAATAGCGTAATCTGAGGCATCAGTTTCCAAAGTGAACGGGACTTTTTCATCAATGTGCACTAGAACTGCAGATCCTATTTCTTTCTTTAATGATTCAAATATATTTCTGCATTCTTCATTCAACAGGAAGTGAGTATTATGCACAAGTGGATGGATCTTTTTTGAAAATTCTTTTATCCATTTGGAGTAGTGTGCAAGCATTCCAAGGACACGCTTCAATTCTTTCTGATTTTTTGGAGCTGGTAAGTCAAGGAGTGGTTTCAATCGATCTGGATCGGGCTTAATCATACCCTGACCAATTTCGAATCCCAGAAAGGTTAAATTCTCCATAGATATTTTACACTTTTCTTCATTAATCGTGAGGCCATATTTTTCTGTTGCTCTCCAGAAATTCTCTAAATTTTCACCATGTTCTTCTTGGGTCCTTCCGCATACAATAATATCATCTAAATAGGCATAACATGATGTCAAATTTTCTTGTTCTATGATTTGATCAATCACTTTCTGGAAAGCAGCTACTCCATTCGTGACTCCGAACGGAATTCTTTTGAATTGATACAGTTTGTGTCCAACTTCAAATGCGGTGAAATGCCTTTCCTCAGGCAAGATTGGTATCTGGTGATAGGCAGATTTCAGGTCAATAGATGAGAATATTTTATATTGCGCTACCTTATTGACTAATTCTTCCATTAGTGGTAGTGGATAGGCATCCAAATTCGTGAATTTGTTGATGGTCTGTGAATAGTCAATCACCATACGTTTCTTTTGGTTCTCTCTTGAAGTAACAAATGCTTGAGCTCTCCAAGAAGAATGACTATTTTCTATAATATCAGCATCTTTAAGCCGTTTGACTTCATTCATCATAAACAAGTAATCCTCTTCTGAATGTCGTCTCGATTTAGTTATTATAGGCCGACAGTCCGGTTGAAGATCACGAAACAATGAGACAGGTTCTACTGTAGCTTGGGCTAGAGCACACATTTGAATTTCATAAGTAGGCCTTCTTGCGTCATTGTCTTCATTCAGTTGTAGTGCTGCTTTAGATCCACCGAAATCAAAAGTGATGGATGAAAAGTTCTTTAGAAAATCGTGTCCCAAAATTACACTAGCGCAACATTTGTTCAATATGATCAAAGGAAAATCATTATATTCTTCGTTCTGGAAATATATTTCACTCAAAGCGCACTCAGTTGTTTTAGTGTTGCAGGCACTTGAAGCAAATGTAATCAAATTGGAATATGGCATAGTTTTCATCTTCGATTGTACTACTAGTTTCTTATCTATAAAACTTGCTGTGCTCCCAGTGTATAATAGTGCCAATGTATCTATTCCATTAACACGTATAGGAACAAGACATTTTGAGAGGTCAGTGCTGGTATTTGCTGCTGAAATTACTGTGGCAGATACCATTTGGTTTTTTTTATCGTTTCGTGCTCTGCATACTTTTGAAAAATGGCCTATTCGATTATAAGTTAGGCATGGTTGTCCTTTTGCTGGGCATTGGCTATTATCAGTATGATTATTATAGCCACAAAATCTGCATTGAATCTTCTTTTGGTAAGAATTACGGACTAAAGTCGTTTTCTCGGTATTTTTATTCTCGTTTGCTAGGACTGTGTTAACATATTCTGAACTGGTTTCGTATTCTTTAGCAATGTTTTCAGCATTCTCTAACATTCGTGCTTGTGAGATAGCGTCTTGCAAAGTTAGCGATTTCATTTCGAAAAGATGTTGTCTGATTTTCGATGATTCTAATCTGGAGATGAACGCGTCTCGGATATATTCACTTTTGCTATCGTCAGCCGTGACTGCTTGAAAGTTACATGGTAAACTTAGCCGTTTTAGTTTATTATAGAATTGATCAATTGATTCTCCATGGGTTTGTTTTGCTTTAGATAAGCAGTAACGTGCATGTACTACATTTTGAGGTTTTATAAAGCTTTCTTCAAGAGTTGTTATAGCTTCTTCAAATGATATACAATTGCAAATACTTTCAAAAATATTCGGTGACACATAATTGATCAAAACATTCAATTCATCCTTTTTCGGGATTGAACTGTTTTTTAAGAAGTTTAAAAATGTTACCTTCCAATGTCTCCACGTTTTCGGTGCTTCATCTGAATCTTGGTCAATCGATAAAACTGTTGGTTTCAGTATTTTTCCAAGCATTTGGTTTTTCGAATCGTTTTCTCCTTCACTGACTAAATCTTGACGTTTACTCGTTTTTCTTTTCGGACCCATTTATTTTATTTTTAATGTTGAATAAATTGTAATAGAATTGGGCTCAACACGAGCTTTATTCGACATTAAATATGTGTCTTAGTAACAGAGATAACAGATTATAAATATTACAGCTGTTTTATCATCACAGTTCGTTAAACCAAAGAACGAAATTTATGCACGATACTGCCTTGCTAATGCAAAACAATAAATAGGTGAGTCCATTGATCACTACTATTCTGAACTAAAAAGATTAAGCTTATCATGTAACTTCACTAGAGTGTCAGCCGAAGAAAACAAAAACGAGCATATTAGAGATGCTCTTGTTTCAGGGTTATGTTCTATTGAAATTAAAGAGAAACTTTTTCAACAAGGAGATTTGAGTCTACAAGAAACCGTTTCCCAAGCACGTGTTCTTGAATCCGCAAAAACATATGCCGACTCCTTTAAAAGTACTTGTTATACAAACTCTGTTGAAGAAAATAAAAACATAAGCTTGAGTGAATCTTTCTCAGATGTTAATGCTGTAACCCAAAACCGACAGGCAATTGTAGAGAAATCCGTTCAATTCCAACGTTGCGGATATAAAAAACACTCAAATTCTCAAGAATGTCCTGCAATAGGAAAGACTTGTCATAAATGTTTCCGAATTGGACACTTTTCCCATGTGTGTAAAAGTAAAACGCTCAAAGAAAAACTAACTACGTCAACTATTACTGCAGCTGGTATAGCCAGTAATCTTTCTAAAGCTACAATTATTGTTTCGGTGAATGGAATAAATACACCAGCTCTTATTGATACCGGAAGTGTTGCCAGTTTTATTGATGAAAAATTTGCAAAAACAAATAAATTTAAAACTGCATCAGATTCTTGTTTTATAAGATTTGCATCTGTTCAACATAACACCGCTACAAAAGCATGTGTTTATAGCAATATTGTGTACAAAGGAAATGAATACAACAATATTAAACTCTTGGTATTAAAAGAATGCTGTTGCAATGTGATACTTGGTCACGATTTTTTGATGAATCACTCTACAATAAGTTTAGCATTCAATGGTAATAAACAGCCTCTTGTAATAGATAATAATTCTACAACCACACCACCCTTGAAAGATTGCCTCTTGGTGGAGGCCATGATAAAACCATGTTCCCTTTTCAATGACTTGACTCCCGATTGCCACCCAATAACTACCCGATCCAGAAGACACCCACAAGATGACTATGAATTCATGAAGAATGAGGTCAATCGCCTCCTTACAGAAGGAATAATTGAGGAAAGCCAGTCCAGTTGGCGTGCCCAGCCTTTCATTGTAACCAATGGACAGAAGAAACGAATGGTCATAGACTATTCACAGACTATTAATAAATTCACAAATTTAGACGCATACCCTCTCCCATTGATCGAAGATCTTGTAAACACAATTGCCAAGTACAACATTTTTAGTACTGTAGATTTCAAGTCAGCTTACCATCAAATACCGATTCTTGAGAATGAACGACATTACACTGCCTTTGAAGTAGGCCGAAAACTTTATCAGTTCAAACGAATACCATTCGGAGTAACCAATGGAGTAGCTGCCTTCCAACATACAATAAACGGACTTATAGAAAGAGAGAATTTGAACGACTGCTTTGCCTATTTGGATAATGTTGTCATTTGCGGTTCAGATCAAGAAGAACATGACAGAAATCTTAAGAAATTTCAACAAGTAATTGAATTGTATGGCTTGACTATAAATGAAGAAAAATGTAAATTTTCAAAAAAATCATTGAAGTTCCTTGGGTATGAGATAAAACATGGAGAAATTAAACCTGACCCAGAACGCCTTGCACCACTTATGAACTTTCCACCCCCAAGAAATGCTAAAGAAATGAAACGACTCATGGGATTACTGGCTCATTACTCCCGATGGATTAAAAACTTTTCTCAAAAGATTCACCCCCTTGTCCACATACAGAAATTCCCTCTATCTCAAGATCAGATGGAAACTTTGGAATTGTTGAAAAATGAAATTGCTTCCGTGGTACTGCTCTTTGTTGATGAAAATGTACCATTCATAATTGAGACAGATGCATCAGAATTTGCAATTGGTGCAACATTAACACAAAATTCTCGACCAGTAGCCTTTTTCTCACGAACTTTGTCCCAAAGTGAAACCAGGCATTCAGCTGTTGAGAAAGAAGCCTATGCCATTGTGGAGTCTATAAGAAAATGGAGACACTATTTACTACGAAAACAATTCACTTTGATCACTGACCAAAAATCAGTCACATTCATGTTTGGCACTCAACACAATAGAAAAATAAAAAATGAAAAGATACAAAGGTGGCGCCTAGAATTATCTGAATACAAATTCAACATAGTCTACAGACCTGGAAAAGAAAATGCACCAGCTGATGCACTCTCTCGTATATGTATTACAGCTGGTTGTTCAACATTGAACTCAGCTTTGGCAAAATACCATGATGAACTTTGTCACCCTGGTGTAACTCGTTTCTACCACTGGCTCAGAATGAAAAATCTCCCCTATACTGTAGATGATGTAAGGAAAATTTGCTCCAATTGTGCAATTTGCTCTGAAATAAAACCACAGTATATGAAGACAAAAGGAAATCTCATAAAGGCAACAAAACCTTTTGATTGAATTAATATGGACTTCAAAGGACCCGTACAATCAAAAACAAGAAATAAATACCTACTGGTGATGGTTGATGAGTACTCAAGATTCCCTTTTGTATTTCCTTGTCCAGACATGACTGCGAGAACAGTCATAAATTGCCTGGTCTCATTAATATCAATGTTTGGCCTTCCAAGCTATATTCACACAGACAGAGGAACATCCTTCATGTCAACTGAGTTGAAGAGCTTTCTTGGCTCAAAAGGGATAGCAACTAGTAGATCAACGCCTTACAATCCGAGAGGGAATGGTCAAGTAGAGCGATATAATGGAATTATATGGAAAGCAATAACACTAGCTCTAAGATCACGAGGACTTGATTCAAATCGATGGGAGGAAGTGTTGCCTGATGCACTTCACTCTATTCGATCTCTTTTGTGTACTACAACAAATTGCACCCCTCATGAACGAATGTTCCTACACATGAGATCCTCAACAAATGGACAGTCACTACCATCTTGGCTAATGAGCCCAGGACCAGTTTGGCTGAAGAAAATGAACCGAAATTCAAAGCAAGATTCATCAGTAGAAGAAGTGGAATTGATTGAGGCAAACCCAGAGTATGCTCACATTCGTCGCCCTGATGGACAAGAGTCCACTGTGTCGCTCCGTCATCTTGCCCCTAAGATAACACGAAAATCTAGCCGGGTAGAATGATATGATAAACCATATGTTTTCGTTGTCATTGATTCATTCATAAATATCAAATGTTGTTGATCCGTTACTAGTAGAAAGTAATGTTCAATTTTATTTGATTAAAGCTCTACAAATGAAGAGTTTACTTATTTCAGTCAGTGATTATGTTTAAGAGAGTGTATGATTTCAAATTAAGTTGGTAATTGACAGAACTCAATTTCAAATCAAACATCTCTTAACTTATGATGCCAAATTCCCTAAAATTCAAGATCAGAAACATTTATTCCCAGGGAGTTGATTCCCAAAACTCATGAATGCCCGGGAGTTTATGATTATTTTGTATAACTAAGAAAACGCCTTTTTTTCTAAACTTATTGATAATCATAAATAAACAGTTTTATATAAACAAGTTATATTGAAATGATTAGAATAAATAATTATTTATGATAATTATTTATAATAATGATTAGAATAAAAATAAATAATTATTTATCACTTCTTGATGAGTGTGAGGAGGAATAAGCATTCATTTTCTAATAATTTATGGCTCCGCGCCACGCTTTTAGAAACTTATTATTGGTTCCATTTTGATTTGAATTCTATCAAGATACTTGAATAGATCATATTTCCAAGGAAAAAATATTTTCATAATTTTTTCGTTTTGATATATTAGACGCTTTAAAAGCGCATAACGTTCAAATATTGGGAAAGATCCATCCTCAAAATTGTATGAATTTATTTGCTATCATTTATGATGTAATGGATCTGCCCCAAGATTTGAACTTTTGGCGCTTTCAAAGCGTAAAAAGTAAAAATGATAAGAGTTTTTTCTTGAAATTAGTCAAATCTAAATAAATTGATAGTATACAATTCGTAATACTTTGATAATTTGCCAGTAAAAAGAATCAAAAAGCGTGGTGCACATCCTTGATTATTGTATACGGTACCACTATTATGATGCTACTTCCATTTTATGTATTGTTAATTAAATCTGTTATACTCATATTCCTAACAGTCAAGTAAGCTTAGTCAACAAAATATTGGGTTTACTTCGTCTTGAATTGCTCAAGAAGTTGAATTTTAGGTTTACTTCGTCTTGTATTGCTCAAGAAATTTAATTATGATAAATCATCTATTATTTTGCAAAGAAGCTCACAATAATTTAAACCCAAAAATAAAATAATAAAGAACATACTAGAATGTTCGCTTCTTCAAAATTTCATTAGTATGTGAATATTTCATTTTTTGTGATAATAATGTGTAATATTCTTTCTACGAAGGCTTGGTTTTGAAGCATCTAAATTTGAAAATATTTTAGGGCATAAAATTTTGTGAAGTGAAGAACTACAAGACTTGACATATTTCGGACTATGTGTACCTTTATCTAAATTTGGGAGAGGAACAGCACAGGGTTACCTTATTTTTCCTCTCCCTATCATTTTCATGATATACTTATTATGATAAAGAATAAAGAAGGGGACGCTTTGCTTTAATTGAATCAGTAAAATCGATAGTATTTAATTAATACTATCTAACTAACCCAACTTAATTCATCGATATAGGTGATCACTGGTTCACTCAACGTAAAGTCTAGCCAAATTATATAAAAAATTGATGTAATTTGTGAGCTATTTACACTGCTTTTTTGAATGGATGATTTATTGATTATGATTGTCAAATATGATTGAAATTGATAAATAATATAAACTTTTTTAATGCAATTTATTCCCATGGTTTCTTGGGCAGAGAAATATTACCCAATCACAAGTTTCTTCCCAAATGGGAATATTCCCGACTTACATTACTTCCCTCAAAATTCAGCACTGACTACCCTGGAAATCTCCCCGTCTACTCACTACACCATGTTCGTACCTCGCTTTGTTCAAGCAAATCAGTCTTAGCGCAAAACGCCTATAATATAGCCAATACAAACAGAAGAGATGTAGCACCAAGTCCATTCTGTTTCCATTGGACCATATTTCTATATTTCTAGAGGTGTGAGAATCCTCTTCTGTGCCACTTTGGTGTGAATTGGGTCTTATGCTTAGTGAACTGTAAGTAGAAGTATATTACAACATATTTATTCTACCACTCCTACCTATCGCTACAACTTGAACATTTTAAATGTTATTTTCAAATTTCATCAACTCATTTTTTATCATTCGATCAATCAATAATTCGTTTGTTTTTTTCTCTTTCAGACACCAAAACATATTACACAGTGTAGATGGACGGATAGAAAGCGTGAACATCAAAAGCCATCGTGTGTGTTACCCAGTTTCCATTCTGCATCTAACAATAGGAACCAAGCATCCAACATCATAACTTTATTATTATATAGTCCAGGCAATGAATGCTCAAAAGAGGGTATAGAGAGAAAAGTTTGGAAGACTATATTTGACCCCGCAATTTTGTTTTGGGTATTAAGGAGGTAAAAATATCCCCACCCCTACCCCTTGTGATAAGGGGGTGGTGTGGTTCAAAGTACCAGTTTTTGGTTTCTCGCATATAACTTGAAAACTATGTATCTTACGGACATAACTGTTACATACAAAAGTAAAGCTTATATAATTTCCTACAATATTCATCTCACAACTTTTCTAGTTTTCGAGATATCCGCTCTTAAATGTGTGACATTTTTGAAAAAAACACGTTCGCCTCCAATTTTTTTCTATTTCTACTCTTATAACTTTTTAAAAATTGATGGGAAAAATCAATGCAGATTATGAGCTCATAGAGCCTCTTTCAGGGCTTATAACTCCAACAATGCATCGTAAAAATCAATGCTTATCGTAGGTTTGTAGAGCATTAAATTCTCTTTGAAATGGTGTATTATTTCACTATTCAAAGTTTCTGTTTCATTGTTATAGCAACTTTAATGTAGGGGATGAAATTTCCAGTGGTGCAACAATTATTCATTTGGCAATGAAATTTGAAGCGGGTGTCTGTGACACAATTTTTGACGTTGCAACTTAATTTTGACTAGTTAGTAGATTAACATAGCAAAAGTGCACATTTTTCCCCTCTGTTGAAGGTTTGGAACCACTGAATTGACACTAGTTGCAATATTGAAAATGTTGCTACATTGCACTATCATTTTTGATCATTTGTTACATCACACAAATATTATATGAATACTTTGTATTGTTGTAACCAACTTGAATCAATTGACAATTCCTTTTTACTACTTATTCAAATTTACTATTTGTTATTTTTGATTTTCATTAAACGTCCTTTTTCCTACTTAGTGCAGTCATCATAAATTTTAAGGCCATTTGTAAAGTGCCACTTATATCAATAAATGCAATCATTTGTTATTGTTACATTGTCTTACAATTTCTTGGCGTCTTCCTTGCTACCAGGTATTTAGTAGTTTTACTCATAAGTTTTATGTGAGTTTTGATGAACAACATCAGTCATCTATTAATTATATTTATTATTTAACATACATTTCATTCAACTTAGTATACAGTTCACTTGAAGTCCCTCATACCAAACACATCAGATACATAGTTTTCGAGTTATATGTGAGAAACCAAAAAATGTTACCTTTAAACCACCCCCACCCCCTTAGCACAAGGGGTTGGGGGGGGACTTTTGATATGTTTACCCCCTTACCACCCTAAACAGAACTGCGGGGCCAAAAATTGTCTTCCAAACTTTTCCCCTCTATAACCTTTCCTTGACTGCACTGTATATCATCTAGTTAATTTTGATATCACATTAATTAAAAAGCTTCCCTCATAGTATAATTTTTCAATATTTTACCAATTTTATAATATACAAGAAATCAATATATTGCCGAGGTTGTCAAAGATGTGAATTTTCAATGTGTTTTGATGTAAATTATTGCAAAAAACTAATATCATGGTTAGCTATGCATAAAGAGGTATGATAGCATGATGGTCATTCTTTACTGAATCGAAATAAGCTGTTATAACTTTTTCTACTATTAATTTGGTTTTCAATAAACTAGTTATGATCAGATGCCTCATTACTAAATGCAAAATTCATGTCGGTTATGTAGCTTTTCTGCAATAAACTAGAATTACTCAATAATTAAGTTGTTTAATTTGCTGTTAAAGTTAGGCCACATTCACACCAGAGTTGTCAACTAACTGAGTTCTCAACAAATTGAGGCAGTTTCTGGAAATCCTAGTTTTAAACAAAAAGTTTCGTTTCTCAACCAATATGAGAAACACTGAAAAAGTTGTGAACAAAGTCTTCTACCTCTACAAGTCCACGCAAACTATACAATCGCTATTAGACCAATTCTTTGGCAACAAGTTTTCTATTCTGTTGCTCTACAAAAGAACAGTAACTTTATAAAGAAAACTATTTGTGGACAAATTTTTTTTGTAGAATTCCACTAGCTTCAAAAGTTTGAACATGTCAACAATTCATTCGTGCTACTGAGACAAATGCACAGGTACCAAAAAATAAATTTGTATTGGAATCAAAAAAAGGTAGTTACGGTAATGGAAAATTAAGTGTCACTGTTTTGATAGAAGCTATACAAGCATTGTTTTAATTGTCAGGTGTGACACAAGGCTTGCTATAATAATTCTAATCTGAAACAAATAATAGCTATAATACTTTGAAATCTTTTCAAAAAACAGTATTTTCCACAGAATAGGCAATGTCGTTATTTTTAGTTACTTTGGGTATGCCTAGGCCTGTATTTCTAATTTTATTTTTTGCAAAATCTCAAATTTATTTTTTCTTCATTCATATACAATATATAATCTTCAATTCCATCATGATACATTACATTAATTCCAATAAGTTAGCATATTATTATATTAAATTGATGGTTAGCTGTCACAGGAGAATAGAAAGGCTATTATATCTATGAACTCAGTCAGCATAGCCACCTCTAATACATGTATTAGAGGTGGCTATAACTCAGTACGGTAACCAATAACAAATACTAATTAGTCTATTGATGAATAAAGATTTTACAAAATAAGAATAGGCTACTTATGAAAGTTAATGGTAGGCCTACTATTACTTGATTTCTATATTCAGGCAATTATTATGAAAATTCGTTATTCGAATCATCATTAAACTATTTTTCTTGACGAATAAAATATGATTGATCATTTTAAACAAGTCACCAGGATCTTGGATTCAAATATGAATTACAATACAATACCGTATATTAGGTATTTTCAATAAGAAATTTAGATCTCTCAACATTCATGGGAAGTTGAAGGACAGTGATGGTTTTTCTTCTTGAAGTATACCATTGGACATTCAATAAATAAATATATCCATCAACAAACTCTCAGACAAAACAACGTTTTTTGTTGAACTTAAGTAGAGTTTCTATATAATTGAAGCTTCAAAAATTGTATTCAGTCTATTTCAAGGAAGTTCTCATTCTTCTACGTTAGGGCCAGATCATATTCAATTTATTACAAAAACAATATTAAGCATTTCTTTTACCAATCGAAGAGCTACCTGCTTTGCCGACTCTTAAAACGCTCAACTGGCCCTTGTATTGTTGATAAATAACCGGCAACATTAAACTTGTTCATACAGCCAAGCCATCTACTCTATATAGTAGATCTACAGTACTCGTATGCTACTAACTTTATAAGCCTACGGTACGAATTACTAACAAGATTATCAGATATATTTACTAAAGTAAAATCCTCTATTCTTCATGTTTTCAATAAAATTGCTTATATTCTTTGTTGACCGCCAACACAGATCTCATTACGGGTAGTCTATGATAATTCGATCTAGAATTCCTCAAGTAGCCTGGACACATTTATGATGTTGGTTATTCTACTAAGATTCAAAGCTGAAATAAGCAAATATCCCTTTTCTATATCATTTTCAATATTATTATAGATGATAGCCTACCGATATCACTTAGTTTTCTTTAGTTCATGGTTAGCATACAATATTTGAATTTGCCGGTTGATAACTTGAATTTGAATTTGCCGGTTAAGCCAACTTGATAATAGTGTTTGAAAAATTTTAAAATAAAGAAGAATAAAGAGTTAATCTACTAATGAATGTTTTTTTTTCAATCTGAATAGACTCATCAATGATTGATTTAAACAATTTTTCATTATAAAATAAAAATATCTTCAATTTGAAATTACAAAACAAATCAAGCTGGCCATGTTGTCAGCATTCCAAGTTCAGCTTATCAGGTAAACATTCCAAATTCCACTTCTATGGTTAGGTAAATTGTGATTTCAGCAGTGTATCAAGATAACCTATGAGTTTCTGTTCATTTAACCAAATAGGTTCTGTTCAATGAGGTTCTTAAGGTAAATGAAAGGTCTGAGGAGGTTGAGTTTTGCTTTTCAAATGGCAAAATACCAATATTATTTGGAATATGTTGATAACATTAGCTAATTAACACAACGAGAATTTTAATACTCGCACGTTTGAGATATCGCACTTACGTACATGACAACCTTTCCAGTGGTACCAAAATTCGAGCAATTTATTCCATTGAGATGGGATACCCTGAGAAACAGTCTAAATATTTTTCGATAGATTGACCCGTTTTGGGGTTGCAGATTAACGCCAGCCCTTAAAACCACAGTATACATACAGTACGGAAACTTGGCTATACCCTGACGCCAAAATCCGCCATCTTGTTAGGAAGCGCCGCATTGTAATAGTATTGATGGTAGGTTCGGATCACTTTAATGATCCGGATCAATTGATCTCGTTCACTGCCACGAGCCAATCAGAAGACCAAGATTGGAACTTCCCAAGGTCACGTGACGTGTTTAGTATTGGGGTCATGTAAAAAGCATTGGTTAGATAGGCGTTTGATTACAAGTTTCCACTCTGTATCTATTCTGTGTTAAAGCCATCACAGCCAAAAAAATTGGGACGAATTGGGCTATTTCGGTAAACTGAGACGACGACAAACTAGGTCGCTTCAAGCACATGACAAGCTTGGTTTACTCTCGGAAATCTACAGTCCACATGTTTACTTGTTATTATTTGTGGTATCATTGGCGGAAACTGATTTAAAACTCGCTGGTATATGAAAGCTCAATTCATTAAAGTATCTCTACTCTTTCAAAAAATAATTAATATAAATAATTTCATTTCAATATAATATTAACGTTTGTATAAGTAATAAATAGTATTTCATTTTATTCATCATATTCAACTATCAATTTCGAGTAACTGGTCAAGCAGTCAACGGTTCAGTCAATAGAACTTTTTTATTGAGTAGAGCCAGGATGATGATCATTAATAATATTAGAATTAAAATAGAACCTATAAAATGGATAACCCAAATTGATCACCTTCTCCGATCTGAGACTATAAATATCTTAGTTTTGTTTCCAATACAGTTAGATACTAGAAGGAGATTTAAGAAAAAATTATATTAACATTATGTTTTCATAATTTTATTGATTCCCTGAATATGATGGAATTCCACAATTTGAGAATATTACTAAAACCAATGATAACTCTTATAAAACACTTTTAATAGGCCTATTTACTCTTTAATACCTTTTTAATGTCACTACAAACTACGAGGAATACTGGTTCAGTGCTGCCAAAAAATGATAGATGTAAAATAGGAATAGACCCAGTTTGTCTTTCACTGTTCCACTTTTGTGCGTCCGTAAAAACTGACCATTTTTTTGGTGAGTGGCGGCTTTCAGGGCAGACGGAACTCCGGTGATCAAATGGTTTAATATCTATGTATCATTTTATGTGAAAACAAATAATGATTGTATGGTCCCTTTCAAAATATTTCCTCGAAATACAAACATTAAGCAATAATATAATCGAAGATATATAAAGATAGTCATTGTTTCAGCAGTATTCTGTTAGTAGGTTGGTACACTGATATCCTGAAATTTTTCTACATCCTGCATCTCGCTCAGTAGTATCCCATACCAGCATACCACGCTTTGAAGCTAAAATTTAGAAAGGGCCTATTCTAATTCAAACTCCACGTGATAAACATCTAGTTTTGTTTAGATCTGTGCTGTTGTCTCATTTATTGCTTCCTCGTTTTCAACTTCAATATTCTCATGGTTCGACGTACATAAGTCTTCAATTGCCACTTGTAAGTACTGCGTTATTTTGCCAACATTATTTATTTAGCTTTTTATAAACAGTCGGCTTCTCACAATTTGTTCTCATATTATGAGAACACGTTTTCATAATGTTTTAGCTTCATGTTTCATAACTGTAATTGAAAAATTTAAAACGATTGAATACTCCATGTCACACCACTCATTCGTTTAGCCTACAAATCTTTTTTCAATATTAGCCTGCCGTACTTATTTCTTGAAGCATGTTATATCATCTTATTGTACCAACAAATTAAATCATTCGTTTTAAATTCGCTAAGTATTGCATTTTCAAATCAGTAGGCCGAAGTTGTTTGATTTTTCTAGATCAAGTTCATGGTTGCCTAATAAACTAGGAGTTTTATTAATTCATATTCTCAATCGCACCAAATTTATTCTGTTTGATGAGCCCTCAATCAAACGCGAGTTTCGAAGTACGGCCTAAGACCGATCCGTTTCATAGTTGGAATAATGACTTCAAATAAAATTAAGCTGTATTACAAGTGAATATACTATAGTGAGATTCACATTTCAAGTCAGCATCAGATTAACATTGGTGTTGCAATCCTTGTCTGTCATGCCTATTTCACACCGCCTTAGCTTAGCTTGAAAGGCTTAGCCGACTTTTCTCACAAGGTGCAACCCTTAAGAGACGTTTACATAAGTTAAGTTTACTTGAATTCAAGTTTTGTATAGGCTAGAATAAAATGTTTTCATTTTAAATGTTGAAAAAAGGCCAGGCTTCTCTTATTCCAGTCAAGCCAAAAATATTTTTTCAATTAGGTACTGTTTTGTACTTTTCTTATCTTGAAGGTACCATACAATCCAACCTACAAATGGGAAAATCAGATAAAAACAGTTGTCGGTCAATATACAGGGTGTTTCAGAAGTAGTGTCGAGAATTTTAGGGTATTGTACCTGGATGCTAGGAGACTACAAATGTCATATTTGAAGTGTCCAAAACTCAGCGGTTATCCTTATAGCTGCCATTTTGTTTTTTTCACTTAAAAAATTTTATCTCAAGAACGAAATGTTGTATTGATCTGAAATTTGGCATGAATATTTATGCAATAAAGACTCAACTATAAAAAATAAAAAAAAATTTTTTCGTTGAAATTTTTCAAAATGGCGGCCATTTTAAATTTTTGATGGCGAATATCTCGAAAACCGTCCATTTTACAGAAAATTTACAAGAGACAAAAAAGTTAGCAAATTATTTCACGATTCCAATGATACCTAATTTATTAAGATTGGTCGAAGAATAACAGAGAAATTAATTTTTTTCGTACTGCATGCATGACCACTTTTCACCATTTAAAGATCAATATTAATTTTTTTATAATTTCATGAAAACCGTTCTTATTACAGAAATATACAAGAATAACTTTCCTCCAAATTTTATTTTACATTGAAAAATATTAATTTCACTCAAATCGGTTCACTGATACTAATGCAGCAATTGCTCAAAATGCCGTCCTTCAACTTGATTACACAGTCTGCACCTTTCAATCATGAACCGTCGAACTGCTATAAAAGCATTTTCATCATCTTGAATGGCACCTGCTGCAGCAACCACTCTTGCCACAAGGTCTTCTTCGTTTTCTACTGGCGTGCTGTAAACAAAGTCTTTCATATGGCCCCAGAAAAAAAAATCTAAAGGGTTGAGGTCAGGTGAACGTGCGGGCCACGGTACTGGTCCACCCCGCCCAATCCACCGCTGACGATAGGTCATGTTCAGAAAGTCCGTAACAACATTTCCGAAATGAGCAGGGGCACCATCATGTTGAAACCAAATATTATATCTGTTTGCAAGAGGCACATCTTCCAAAAGTTCTGGTAGTATGTCTCTTAAAAAAGTAATGTACGTGGGAGAATTCAGACGATTAGGAAGAATGTATGGTCCAATCACGCGATTACCTAAGATACCCGCCCAAACATTCAGCGAAAATCTATGCTGATAACCACGCACTTTGACCTCATGAGGATTGTCTAAGGCCCAGACGTGACTGTTGCGAGAGTTGAAGATTCCTTCTCTTGTAAAGCTGGACTCATCGGTAAATAACACATTTTCTAGAAAATTTGGTTGGATAATGTCTTGCTGAAGAAACCAACGGGCACAGTTTACTCTTGGCTCATAGTCGCGTTCAACCAATGAGTGAACTTTTTGAAAGCGGAAGGGGTGAAGTCTTTCCTTGTTTATTACATGCCACACAGAAGAAGCACTTGAATTGATTTGCTTTGCAACTGCTCTCATACTCGTTCTAGGATTGAAATCGAATTTCTGCAATACTTCCTCTTCAAAAGCAACATTTCGAACTGCTCGAGGCCTACCAGCAATTACCCTGTTCCGTTCAAATGAACCAACTTCTCTCAGCCGATTGTGAGTTCTTGTGAACACCTTGTCGGAAGGGAGACGGCGGTTTGGAAATGCAGCTGCATACATTCTTCTTGCTTCGGTCGCATTGCCAAGAGCTGCTCCATGCATGAAGTGAATATCGGTGTACTCCAGCGAACTAAATTCCATTACAATAATTAAATATTTGTGTAGAAGCAACGTAAGAAAATATTGAAACTGGAAATTTAAGATAGAAATAAGACCTAGGAAACGTGAGACTAAGAAATAGGAAGCACTACATCTGGTTCTTTACTTTTAATGAAACAACAATACTTTTCAAAGACAAACATTATCATCTGAAAACCATTGTAAAATCATCTGTTTGCCCATATGGAGCCATACCGAGTTTCAAAGCTTCATCTTAAATACATCTGGAATTAAACAATTAATATTGATCTTTAAATGGTGAAAAGTGGTCATGCATGCAGTACGAAAAAAAATTAATTTCTCTGTTATTCTTCGACCAATCTTTATAAATTAGGTATCATTGGAATTGTGAAAAAATTTGCTAACTTTTTTGTCTCTTGTAAATTTTCTGTAAAATGGACGGTTTTCGAGATATTCGCCATCAAAAATTTAAAATGGCCGCCATTTTGAAAAATTTCAACGAAAAATTTTTTTTATTTTTTATAGTTGAGTCTTTATAGCATAAATATTCATGCCAAATTTCAGATCAATACAACATTTCGTTCTTGAGATAAAAATTTTTAAGTGAAAAAAACAAAATGGCAGCTATAAGGATAACCGCTGAGTTTTGGACACTTCAAATATGACATTTGTAGTCTCCTAGCATCCAGGTACAATACCCTAAAATTCTCGACACCACTTCTGAAACACCCTGTAGAATATTTATAAAAATATGACTGGTAAATATGACCTTTAAATTCATTAGATTAGATGAATCATCGGATATGAAGTATACTGTAGTAGTCCAGTATATCCAGTTTATCTGTCGCCATAACGTTAAAATACAACATGATAATCCAATCAATCATTTAATCTAATAAGTATTGTGCTCTAGTCGCAGCGGCTCTAATGATGCGGCTCGTGTCATCGCTAAGGAATTACACCTTTTTAAGTTGGGTTTACTTGAATTCTAGTTTTCATAACCTCAGAAATTATAATTATAAATTTAAAAATCTTATTAAATCATTAGAAAATTTATTTTCTTGACGAAATATAATATATTTGATCATTATTAACAAAAAGCATATATTATTAATATGAGGGGCGGCTGCAGCAGGTAGATGCTCGGACACTGTCCTCCTTGTAATTTTAAAGCATAATTAAAATGATTCAATAATCCATCGTATTACACATAAAGTCTTTAGACTCTTTAGTAAAACGTCTTTGGCACTGTTGCGGGTGAAGCAATACCATCGATAACGTATATCTCTATAACGATAGAGCGTATAATCTCGAAAACCGTTTGAGATATCACAAATCACCACAGAACAAATATTGTAGAGAATTTATCATGCTTAATTTCTGAATAGTTAGTCATGTCGGTTGAACCCTTTTTTCTCAAGATATGAGCGTGTAAGCAAAACATTGAAAAATGCAACTTTTAAACCACCCTCATCCCTGTAGCACAAGGGATAGGGATGGGGACTTTTGATATATTCACCTCCTAACTGGTCCCAACAAAGCAGCAAAGTCAAAAATTGTGTTCAAAACATTCTCTCCAAATTCCTTTGTCAATTGGTCTATTTTTGCATAACTGAAGATCTCACACTCAAAGCTGAAGCTGCTGCATCAGTCGTGGGGATGTGCGTAAACTTGTGAAATTATACATCAATTCAAAGAGAATTTGATGCTCTATAAGCTCATGATCAGCATGGATTTTTCCCATCGATATCAAAAAGTTATAAGAACAAAAATAACAAAAAAATGAGGGAAAATATGTTTTTTCAAAAATGTCACATCTTTTAGAGCGGATATCTCGAAAAGTGAAAGAGATATAGAAAAAGTTGTTGGATCGAAATTATAGGAAATCATGTAAGCTTTAATTTCTTATAGAATAGTGATGTCTGTAAAATGCATAGTTTTCGAGTTATATGCGAGAAACCAAAAAATGATACCTTTGAACCACCCCCACCCCCTTAGCACAATGGGTAGTGGTGGGGACTTTTGATATGTTCACCTCCTCACTACCCTTAACAGAACTGCGGGGTCAAAAATTGTCCTCCAAACTTTTCCCTCTATACCCTTTTTTGAGCATTCATTGCCTGGACTACTAACCTCAATTCTAGAAATTGTAAATAATGAAAAAGTGACGAGTAAACCCTGAAATTTATCACCAAGTCAAATTTCATGCTATTTCTTCCAAACATGATTTTTTAATACAATATTTTTCAATAGAAAGATTAACTTGAACAAAAACAAGCTTGAAAGTATGCTCCAATCAAAATATTCCAGTATGTGAATCTATTTTACTGTGTTAACTGTGTGTAATATTTTTGCATCGGAAAGTAATAATAAAAATAGTCTCTTCTATGCTTACTCTTGTTACCATGGATGGTTACTCTTGTTAATTTTTTGGATGTTCATGTTACCCATCAAGGCTGTGCAACAGGCTAAAAAAGCTTTTTACTGGTGCTATTTTTCCATGATGTTTTTCTATTTGGACACTATCTTGTTATCAAAATTAATAAAAAAATTCTCAGTGTAGAAGTTTTTTTCTGATTAAGCTGTTACTTTTTGAGATTTGAGCGCCTGAAGTTTGAACATTTGAGACAGATTATTTCAAATTCGGTAAGAAATAAATTAATACATTTTTGAGGATATATTTCTCACGGTTTTGTCGATTGAAAAGTAAAAATCCTCTGAATATCAATTTTTGAGAAAGTTATTCAATTTTCAAAAAATACTATGACTCTTCCTCTATCTTTCTTGATGGAATGTTTAAGTTACCATTAAGGCTGTGCAACATGCTAAAAAAAGCCTTTCACGGGTGATTTTTTCAAAGTTTTTTGATTTGGATACTATCAAGCTATTAGAATAAAAGTTTCTCAGGAGAAATTGTTTTTTCCTCCACCTACTGTCTAAAGTGCCTACTTTACTTCCTGGAACGTAATAGCTTACTAAAGTGTCACTTTTTCGCTCTCGGGAGGAAAAAACAGAAAAACTCCCTAGAGCGTAAAAGTAACTCCATTAAATAACATGGGAAACATCTCTATTTTATAAACTTACATTTGAAATAGGTTAGAAGGTCTAAGCTCAAATGAGGAAGCATATAGAGTAGTCATTAAACCAACTAAATTCATTGCCTCATATATTTGTTCAGTATATGAAATATTTGTCTATATTCCATGTTATTCAAAATACCAGCCAACGAATATTCCTCATTAACTAATCAAATTTGAAACGGGAACTTCATCGTAGTTGTAGTTGAGTCGGCCATTGTTGTTACAACTTTTTCTGATAGAGCTGTCGGCAGGGAACTGTGATTACAAGCCAGCTTTTTAATTTTTAGGTTATTTTGTAATACATTTTACTGGTCACATAAGTTTTTAAATTTTTTTTTTGCAGTTTTTATAAAAATGTGGGTGGAGGAAAAATGTTGTGTATATCACCAGTGAAAAATGTTATTACTCCCTCAGGGAAATTGTTGCCCACGGCTTCGCCTCTGGCATTAATCTTTCCCTTCAGGGAGAAAAAGTGGCATTTTTCACTCTAGATATAAAAATAACTATTTATTGAGCTAGGCCTATTACTTTTTGAGATATGAACGCCTGAAGTCTGAATATTTGAAACAAAAATTTTAAACTCTAAGAGATAAATTGATAACATTTTGAGGATGATTCCTCACAAACATTTCCTCTGAATTTTTTAGAAAGTTATTAAATTTTCAAAAAATTACTAGCTTAACGTCAGTCATTTTTTTTAAAATGTATAAACTTTCACAAAAATTTATATTTAAAAATCTGAATTTCATCAGTAATACCTTGATCTGCTTCAAATATTTAAACTTTAGACGCTTATATCTCGAAAAATCCTTGGATTTTTTTAGGGTAGCCAAATTGGAAAACTAAAAAATATCACCAGTAGAAATTTTTCTCTAGTGTGTTGCACAGCTTTATTATTGCCAGGATAGCCGAGACCAAAGCCTTGCATTTTTTATTCTGCTGGCGCTACCTGATCGTGGGTTCGAATCCTGCCTGTAGGCATAAACGTTTGATCATGTTATCAAATCACCCTCGCACTGTCCATTATTCACGCACATGTGGTGTCGTCATCAGCAATAACAAAATATCTTAGATACAATATACTTGACGGGTTTCAATCAACGATCTTTCACTGTTGTATACACTATACTATAATGAGTATATTTCGGAACTCCCTACCAATATTCTAGGGTATTGTTCCTGGGTCTAAAAAACATACCCAAATATCATTGTCAAACTGTCCAAAAGTACTTAGCCACCTTTTTGGTTTTTCTAAATAATGGCTGAACATACAGAAGTGAAACTGCACAAACATTTATGACAACTAGACATATCTACAAGAAAATTATGACAATCTTACAAATTCATAAAACAAAACGACGGTCGTATAAAATTGTATTTTTTAAATTACCAAAACCGTTGATTTAAAAAAAAATACAATAAAACCAAAAAATATTAATTACAAATCGATTGACAACTCATATTTTCAAAAGGATTGAAGGAATATTAAGTGAGATATGACACCTTTAGTGATAGGTGACCTAGTTTCAGAGGTAACGTTTTATTATTGTTGCTAAAGTCTGCCTCATTAATGCAATAATAATCTCCATCTGCATTACATGTTATTCATAAGCGATTCTGTATTATTTCAAACAATAAAACGTTACATAACCTTCTAAACCTAGATTACATATCACTAAAGCTGCCATATTTCACTTATTATTAGTTCAATCTTGTAAAAATGAGTTGTTAATCGATTTGTTACTAAACTTTTTGTCCAGTTGTCATAAATGTTTCTGAAAAGTTTCACTTCCGTATGTTCAGCCTTTATTTAGAAGAAGAATGGTAAATTAAAAAACAAAATGGCGGCTGTGTGAGTAACTAAGGATTTTCAGGCAGTTTGAAAATTATATTCAGCTATGTTTCTCACTCAGGAACAATGTCCTAGAATATTGGTAAGGAGTTCGGAAACACTCTTTATAAAAAATTAATTGAATGAGAATTGATATTGTGGGATTTTTCTTCCATAATTAAAAAAAAAAAAAACAGTTTTATTTTTGTCACATCCACATTTACAATCAAACTCTGTATGATCGTAGTCCATATGATAAAGAGAAACATCTTGCTATTGTGACAAATTCATATTCAGAATTCAGATTTTGATTTATATTGCCGGTTTTATTTGCAGATCGATATGGGTGGAAAACATAAGGTCGCCAAGCCTCAGTTCAACGTTGGAGAACCGGCAGCAAAGAAAAACAAGCCATCTAGTCCGAATAAAGATGACGCCAAGACAGTTGCTTCACCAGGTGTTAATGAAAAGACTGGAGGTCAACTTACTAAAGCTATGAAGAGGAGACTACGCCGGGAAAAAATGGCGAAAGGTAATGACTTCAAAGTGAATCAATCAGAAGCCTCTCCTGGTGGCAAACCAAAAGTTACCGATACAAATCAAGGCAAAGCAATCGCCAATAAAACAAATAAGGGTAATATTACCACACCGAAGGCTGTGAATGAAAAGAACGCAAGTAATGCAAGTCCCATGAACACTAGTGTGGAAGGTAAGAAGAAAAGAAAGAGGAAGAAGAGTGGTGGGCAGCAACCTAAACAACTCAATGGATCTGCTGCATCGCCGAACCAAGCTGCAGCCAAGAAGCCACAGCCTGCCAAAGGACAATCCCCACCTAGCGATGGTGGTGACAGTAATGATAAGGAGGTGATGGAACTTATGATGAAGAAGACGGGCGAAAGTGATAGAGAAAGCCGTCTGAACACAAGTGGAGAAAGAAAGAGGAAGAGGACGAGAGGGAAGAAGAGAAGGAGTGCTTCTGCCCAACAAAATAAAGCGGGTGAAGTTAGTAAGAATTCAGCTGAGAAGTCAAAACAATTGAATGGTACTGCTGCATCGCCGAACCAAGCGGCTACCAAGGCTAATCAGAAAAACAAGAAGCCTCAACCTGCCAAAGTTCAATCTCCACCTAGCGATGATGATGATGATGATGATGATGAAAGCGAAGACGAGGATGATGATGAAGAAGAGGAAGTGAAGACTCAGAAAAAAATGGACGAGGACGAAGAAGACAGTGATGACGAAGATGATGATGATGACAGTGATGAAGATGATGATGAAGAAAATGCTTCACCGCAGAAACAAGCTACAGCCAAGAAAAACAAGAAGCCACAACCTGGTAAGCCCAAATCACCACCTAATGATGATGATGAAAGTGACGACGATGAGGATGAGGATGGAGTGAAGAAAATGGACGCTGAAGAGGACGAAGATGACAGCGACGACGATGATGAAGATGGCAGTGATGACGATGAAGAAGATGAGCCGAAAGTGTCAACTCCAAGTAAGGGTCTGAAGCCGTCCACGGGCGAAGATATCATCAAATTCAAGAATTCCGAAGATGACGAAGATGATAGTGATGATGATGACGACGACGATGCGGACGATGACGATGCTGAAGATCAGCCACTAGCGAAAAAAGGCAAATTCGAAAGGAGATCTTTCGATGATAGAGGATCTGATCATACAGCGTTCGTCGCTAATATTCCCAGCTCGTAAGTATTCACTATTTTTCTTCCGAATCTACAATTTATTTTAAGAGATCTTTTTCCGATCTTTCTGAGAGATTCTGAGAGTTATTGACCGAAATGATTCTTGTTCAATGTCCACGCTTTTTCACTAATTGCAGTTGGCAATATCCCCGATTCAAAAACTCTATATGAAGATCAAAAACACTTTATGAAGCTCAAAAACAGATAAATAAAAGAATATAAAATTAGTTCATCAAAAAAGTTAGTTTATTTCAGGTGATGGGATTTTAAAATAACGTTCGAGTTTTTCAATACCTTGTCACTCATTGTAATAAATAAATTATGAATGACAAACCGTAACAAACTGATAATTTGATAATTAAGGAAAATTATATGGCATTTTATTTTGAATCTGTCATAAGTTATTGTATTTATTTGTCTAAGCTATTCATAGTTTGTCCTTTCGTAGATGATGAATTCATGCCATCACCCTCGGTGCAACAATTCAAACCACTAATCGCCAACCGTTTGCAAATAACACGAAATAATCTAATACTGTTTTAGTTTTATTGTTTTTCTTTCAATTCATGAATGAAGGTTATTTAATTTAAGGCTAAGAAAAGGCTAAAGAAAACTTTTTACTGGTGATATTTTTCAAAGTTCTCCTATTTGTATACTATGAAGCTATCAAGTTCAATTCAATCTATTCAAAACTTCGTAAATGGAAAGATTTTCTCAGGAAAAAAATTTTCCCTGATTACTTTTTGAGATATGAGTGCATAAAGTTTAAATTTTTGGGACATCATTTCAAATTCGGTAAGAGATTAATCATGAAGTTTTGAGGATAAATTCTCTATGTTATTGTTGATTGAATGAAACAAAAGTTTTCTGAAAATACGAATTTTTGGGAAAGCCATTTAATTTACCAAAAATAACTCAAATGAAAGTCAGCTTCAGTAAATTGAAGTAAATTACAGTAGATTTTCTCAAAAATTGGTATTTTTAGGAAATGTTTGTGTTATTTAATTAACAATACCATAAAGAATTTATCCTTAAAACTTCATGAATTTATCTCTTACTGAATTTGAAATTATCTGTACCAAAAATTTAAACTTTATGCACTCATATATCTAAAATTAATGATCGTAAAAAATTTCCTGAGAAAACTTATTCAATTTGATAGCTTGATAGTATACAAATCGAAACACTTTGAAAAATATCACCAGTAGAAAGTTTTTTTAGCCTTTGCACAGCCTTAACACACATGCTATTTATGATTTATGGCTTCTGTAGGGTTGCACTAAATTAATCTTATAGAGTAATATGTTTACTGTTGAATTATATTCAGTTTATAACTATTTCGTCGTTTGCTCTTTGTTGTTTACATTAAACTATCATTAGTAACCAAGATATAAATCTGAAATTTGCTAAGTCAATGTAGAATACAGATGTTCTACAAAGAGTTAAGCATTTTTACAATCTTGAAATTTTCGATATAGTATGAATTGCTTGCTGTTCATGTCAAAAAATAAGTATGAAATTGGTTTTGTTCCAGCATGAGTGAAGATCAAGTTAAGGAAGCTTTCAGCAAATTTGGAAGCATTTCTCGTTTTTCGTGGCCTGTCGACCAAGAAGGAAATAAAAAGGGATTTGCGTTCATAGGATTCGCAGATGCTGATAGCCTACACGTAAGTATCTCATTTTGAATTCCAGTAGCCTATTGAATTTCAGTTTTAACTGTAGCCTATTAGCAGAATTTCAACTCTTTATAAAGTTTTATCTGCAAAAACTGATTAGTTATAGTTACTTGATTTTTATATTATTTTCAAACACAGAGATGAATATAATAAATAATTCCATTGGTGGGATTGAATGCTATGACCAGGCGCAGCGCTTTAGACCACTTGGCTTGGCCATTTGTAATAAATATATTCTTCACAGCTGTAATTATACCATTTATGTATTTCATTTCTGATTTGCATGGTATTGATTAATAATTTGAATATCTACCAAACGGTTTGAGATATCGATTTGCTGTTTTCGCCATTCATTTTGTCTTGACATTCCGTATTGAAATCATGTATCGCATAAATACCTTCTTATTTAAAAAAAAGATGCATCCAAGATGGCGGTCCAGATTTCTGAAGTCATAGTAAAGTAGTATTTTCAATTTGAGTACGATCCCCAATCACACTCACCATCAAATCACCTTTGTGTATGAGATATTAAGCCGTTCTCGGACTTTTTACCCACCCTAATTCTTGAAAAATGGATTCTTTTAGCACGCTTTGCTTGCATAGCAGGCAATAACAGGAACGAATCTAGTAGCTGGTTTCTAGGCAACCAAACTGTACTTCATTAAGAATATATAACAACGGCTTACAGTATAGTGATTTTGTAAATCAGTATCATAAATGTATCTTTTTTCAACAGAAAGCTCTGGAAGAGAATAATTCGATGACATTGGAGGACAATACCTTGGTCATCAAGAAAGCCGATCCGAAAGGAGCAAAGGGAGGTGGTCGAGGAGGAAGGGGTGGATTCAGAGGAAGCCCTCGCGGTGGAGGAGGATTCAGGGGAGGCTCCCGCGGCGGTGGTGGCGGATTTAGAGGCAGCAGAGGGGGATTTAGAGGCAGTCCTCGCGGCTTCAGAGGAAACTCGCGCGGTGGTGGAGGTTTCAGAGGAAACCGTGGTGGAGGATTTAGAGGAGGCCGAGGTAGGGGAGGAGGAGATTAGATTAACGTTTAGTGACGTTTGCTGTTGGTGGCCAATATACTTCTTTATAGAACTTCGGCAAAATGTTTTGGCTATATATTTAGACTATTTGGATACTCAAGATTGGTAAATCTTTTTAAATTGAGGTGCAGAATTTATGAATACCTTTTCATAATTCAAGTGTTTGTGGAAGTTCATTCTACGTTGATTTTGCTTATTTCTATGTTATATCTATCAATTTCTTGATTTATCATCTTATTTCGATGACGTATTAATATAATATTATAGACATATTATCTCTACTGTTTCCTACAAAAGCGTTTTTAAGGACTTTTGATGTTACAACTCTGCTCAACCACTCAATCTATTTGATTATCATTGTTCCCACTCAGTATTCACATTTTTTTAAATGATCTTATTTTTTTCATATCAGTAGGTATACTTTATAACCTACCTGTATATTCATTTCAAATTGAAAAAATAGTACCTGCCGTTTTTAATCTAAATTTAGATTGCAGTCATCACTGTACTTGCCTCCCCACCGAGACTGGATAATTGGCAGTAATTTATAGACGTGGTGGAATCGTTTCATGTTTGTAAATGTTATCAAAGTAGAACATTCATGTTGCGAACCATTCATCCCGATGTTCAAGGGGAAAACCATTAATTCCCAAAAGGGGATTAATATGAAAAATCGAATTAATTTGTGTTGACTTTGTCAAATCTGCTCGTTGATGACTGCTATTGTATTGCATATATTCACGTTTTAATTAGTTTTTCATATTCCCATTTAATCGGAGGGTAAATTACATCAACAACTTGTTCACTATGAATACG
This sequence comes from Nilaparvata lugens, assembly GCF_014356525.2. NCBI lineage: Eukaryota > Metazoa > Arthropoda > Insecta > Hemiptera > Delphacidae > Nilaparvata > Nilaparvata lugens. The sequence continues at coordinate 75,930,579 of NC_052518.1, read as the reverse complement.
TTTGATTATATTTTTATGTAGTGTTGACTTTTCCATCAACGTAGTAACATTAAGTTTACATTACAACGGGCATGCCATTGTAAAGAAAGTTTCTCAAATGTTTGATTTCAAGGTCATCAACGATCCGATAAATTGTGACTGACTAAATAACTCCACCAATCTTAAACTATATTGCTATGTCAGAATTGTCTGTGGTTTTGTGAATCTTTCTGAACTCCGTCATTTAGTCAAGACAAAATCAAAATATTGATGGACAAAAGGAAAATTTTTAATTTATCTCTAGCACACATTATGCAAGTGTTAGTAGCTGATGAGGAAGCATAAGTTTAGTAATGATTTTATAATAGTGAGATTTGGTCCATTGATTTGTTAATATCAAGTACTATTTATTGACAGAAAATATTAATTATTATCCTCATATTCTATTCATTTTTAATATATTCTTTTTTTAACTCTAGAGGATGTTTATTTAATCTACCGGGAAGTCTGTATTGTGTCCAGCTCTCATTATAAAGCAACGTCTTTCTTAATGATTGTCGAATTTGTTAGGCTTTTCAAGTCAACTATTGTTACTAATATTATCCCTTTCAAATGAGCTAGAAAAGTAAGTTATGAAGTATCTCATTCATGCTTCGATATACTTTCTTCGGCAGTACATATACTGAAAATGGAGCTATTACATTTTGAATTACAATGGAGAAAATTATTCGAATTCATACAAGAAGTGTAAAAGTCAATTGATAATGTGTTGTATTTGCTCATGTGTGAGCTTTTTACTTGTTTCAACTGTCTATTCTATGTATTTTATTCATTTTGCCATTAAACATTTTGTTTGTAATAGCATTGTCTTTTATCTGCTCATAGTCTTAACTATTATTTATTTATTGGTATTGGGTTTGGCTTGAAAATGTGCAATACCAGCACGAAACTGACGTCGCCACATCAAAGAATGTGAGTGTTTTTTCCACTTTAAAGTTCTATGAAATACAATAGTAATTATTTATTTATTATACAATACACTATAATCATAATATAATTATGATCATGGAGGAAAAACTAGGCTAGCCTGTACTATTTCTCTCCAGAATTTTTTATAAAATGTTGATGTTGTCAAAAGTATTATTAGTTTATGAAATCACACACTGCTTTGCCACTTGATTTTCGATCCAGGAATAATAAATTGAAAATGCTATTTTATTTTAACAGACTAGTTAGGCTACTAAATAGTATGTCTTGAAATACTACCTTATACTTCTTGTAAAAATTGATTTTGAAGAGACATTAATTTCTATTTTTAGTAGAATTAATCTGAATATATATCTTTATGTGATTCCTCCACTTGGGGTAGGGAGCGTGCCTTGGAATATTATCTAAATTATTGCAATGCTATTAATTTGAGCTTCTAAATGGTGTCCCGTATAAGGTAACCTTAGAATAGCCACGGTGTTCAAGTGGAAACAAAAATGATTCCTACTAATTTTCCGTGATCCGGTATTTCTTTTCTTTCGAAAAAGTTTTTATACTTGCAATTCTTAAAATATTGTTTATTGTTGAATCTTGAATGCTCAACCCATAATCTGAAATAAATGAGATTGAACGGGAGGGTATCAGTTATCACGTTCCTATTTTGACCATTTCATGAGAAACTGAAACAAGTGGGAAATTTAGCCGTTCAGTTCGTCGAATCTCTCGACATAACCTAGAAGGTTATGTTTCAAAGGAAAAGGGTAGGTTATGGGGTTAGGCTCGTGCATTTGAATGACAATGGGCCATATGAATAAAGTTGAGCATTTGCTTATACTTCTAAAATATGGAGCATGTGCTCCATTTTCTATGAATAAACGTGAGCAAAACCTTTTGCTCATGCTCATCAAAAAAATAGTAAAAGCTTATGCTCAAATTTTGAAGCAAATGCTTCAAAAAAGGTGAGTCTACTATGGAGCATTTTTTCACAAAGTAAATTCGTATGGCTTTTGTTGGTGGGGAGTCCCTTGCGGGAAGGTCCCACCGCCTGAATATATAATTTAAGCCGTCAATGGGCCTTACGACTGTCATACTTCAGCCGGGACCGACAATTTAACGTGCCCATCCGATAACACGGATTTTTTCACAGTCTTTTGCTCACAGTAAAATGGCTCAACTAATTCGTGTAAGAGGAAACTATACCAGATACGATCACAACCAATAGTTGAGAACTATAAAACTCTAGATTCAACCAAGATACAAAAGAATAAATACAAAAGTTACTTATCCGATTTAAAAATAGCCATCACAGAATAGGAAATAGGCATCTAAGAAGAGAGTGTAGACGATTATAAGAAGGCTATTGAGATTATACGATTATGCTGAAGATTATTATAGAGATGACATTTTCTCACGCTATTAATCAAAATTCAGAACTCAACTAAACCTAAAACTCAATTCATGGATAGAAAACAGAGCAGACGACCAAACACAAGCGGTGTCTATACTTGCATATTTAGCGCTTACGTGAGCTATAAAAACAAAGTAAGGCCATAAAGACGAATCAGCTGATGAAAAATCTTTAAAATACGTGAGCATTTGGTCCAGAGTTCAGGAGCATAAGGTAAGGCTTATATAAAAATGAGCAAATGCTCATGCTCATGAGCATATGCTCTTGTTTAATTTATATGGCCCAATATGTCGGCATTATTCGAAATACCGTATTTGCTTGCATACCACGCGCACCTTTTTTCTAAAAATCTAACGCAAAATTCGTTGGTGCGCGTCATACATACTAAATTGTTTGCTGAACAGTTCGTCAACGATGTTCACTATTTACCGTGGGGTCTGTCTATTGCTCATACTGTTGTTTGATGTTGTCATTTTTTTGGTTTATTAGAAGTTCCAATATTACCTTTATTTTGTTTTTACGTAAAATTCTACGCTGGCTTTTGGAGTGCGCGACTTACACGGTGGCGTTTGGTACGCAAGCAAATAAGGTACAGTAATTTAATATCATTCGAATATATTAATATGACATTCATAATAAATATATTTACTAATTTATCTCATTAGTTGGCATAACCAATGTGTGATCGTATACATGACATTGTTTTGACCTATAAGCCTTGCGCACACCGATGCGGGATGAGTGCTATGCGGCCTGCATCAGTGTGTGTGCATCAAGGCCTCAACAATCAAAATAAGTGCGGACATCATTATCAATCAATCAATTTTATTTGGAAAACGTACAATATACATAAAGCCACGTCAAAACACAGTTATTCAATCACATTATGTCTTACACATATAAGTTACAGCTACAATACAAACTACTTATTATAATATTTATGGTTAATTGATAAATCATCCTACCCACTTCAGTTTTATTTATTTATTCATTACATTTATCATTACATGAGAAGGTACAATAGGCTTATGCCCAAAACTGTCCCTTATCAAATTTATGCTTCAGTCCAAATAATCAAAATCTAGATAAAGTTACTATATCAGCTTATTAAAAGTTTTACCCTTCTAAAAATGAATTTTCTATTCAAAATATATTACAACTAACTAAAGTTCACTGAATTGAAAACAATTATTCAAGAAACCCAAATTTGTAATTTCCAAATTGGAAAATTTTAACTCTAGAATAAAAGGGATTCCTGGCTCAAGAATAGTATATAGTATATAGCTATCTATCCTTGTTCATGACTAACCATTTACTCAAAACTCGAAGGAATAAGGGTATCGAAAGGAAGTTAGCAGGAGGTTGAAGAATTTTATTCCTACTGTCTGAAAGCTGGAAAGAGTTTAACTGATCCTGCATTAGAGATCCACGTTATAATGTCAGTGGAAAAGATAGAACAATGGCGATGCCGATTCTCTGCTTTGCTACTACTTTCTATAGAAGATAGCTGATACCGGTATATTATAAGAAGTAATATTCATTCTTGTTGAAAATTCTGAAGAACCTATTTTTTCTTTGAGGACCTATCTTATTAATATTTAACCCATTAACATATTATTAGGAAAAAAACAATATTACTTAAGTAAATCAATACAATTTTAACATTGAATGCCCTTAGGCTAGCCTTAATTTAACTAGCCTTTTAGAATTTTAACTATATAGCCTTAAAGGTACTCCTGTATTGGGCATTAACAATATTTTATAAATAGAGAAGATAAAGAAGGAAATTTTTTCAAAACAAGAAATTTAAAAATATTCAAGTTTAACATGAAAAGAAAAAAATCTACTCTATGAGTTTATTTTCTGTGCAGGTGGCATTCAAAATATAGTGTGACTTTAAACGTTTTTTGTTCAATCAACTTATATTATTATAATTAGGTTATTATCTTAATTAGGTGCTTTACAATCGATAGTATAGATAGTCTATATTCGTATCTTAAAAAATGAAAAGAAATCTTCACTGTAATCATAAATGAAATTAAAAAAAAAATAGAATCAATTAGAAGAACCTTTCAATATTCTCAATAATTGATGAATTGAAATCTTTCAAACTAACTCTCACTCTAAAATTACGCTCTCTTATTTCTAAAGGCAGAACATTGTAAATCTTCAGCGCAATATAATTAAAAAATATTCTGTTATGCTCTAATCTTGGCATTGGCAAACTTATATTATTCTGGTGCCGTGTGGAATATAATGCTGGACGCTGATTAATCTGAATGAATTCATTCTTATTCTTATAAATGTGCACAATTGCTTTATATAAAAAGAGTACCTGACTGGCAGTATTTTTAGGAGCTTAAAAAGTGTCATTGAATGCTCGTATCTTGGCTTTCTACAAATCAATCTAACAATGTGTTTTTGTGCAACTATGATTGGTCTCAAGTTGGTGACAAGCACTTCCATAGCAGATCAAACCATAATTGATTCTCGATTCGACAAGAGCATGATAGAGCTGAACTAAAAAGAATTAGGGACACAACACTTGTAAAAAATAAAACTTTCTTATCAAGCCAAACATCTCTTTTTATTTTCTGTATGTGATCAAACCAAGAGAGTCTGTGATCTATTAGAAGCCCCAAATATTTCATACACCTCGCTTCCTCTATCACATCGCATTGGCAGGTTAATTGCCTTTCGGAACAGCTGATTTTTTGGTAACGGAGGCTACAATCAATTTCAGAATGAATGTTTTAAGTCTAAATGTAATAAAATTTGACTTTTTAGCATTCAACAATAGTTTATTTCTACTAAACCACCAATGTATGTGCCCGAGATCGGTTTGCATATTTTCTTTGAGAATAACATTATTGTCTCCTTCATAAAATATAGCAGTATCATCTACAAACGATATTATATCACCTTTTGTCTTGCCATTACGCAGATCATTCACAAATACCAGAAATAGGACAAAGGAAAGTACCGACCCTTGAGGTATTCCAAATCGTATCAATCCCAACTCATTAAGTCCTGATATATTTATTCTAAGTAGCTCCTGAACCAATCGCTTGTTACCCCCCTTATTCCCACCTTGTTCAACCTTTCCAAGAGCAGTTCGTGCTCAATTGAATCATATGCCTTTGTAAAATCTAGAAAAATAGCTGCGCATTTCTTATTTTTATTAAAACTATCATTTATTTTAGTTAGTAGTGTTTTCATCGCTTCTACAGTTCCTTTATTCCTAAAAAAACCATACTGATTCCAACTAAAATACTAATATGGTTGAAAAAAAATTAATAAACGATTGGTCTATTAACTATCGATTAACGATTATCTAAACGATTATCTATTTGTTTAATGTTCGTATTTTTTGGTATGGGAACAACTATTGATCGTTTCAATATTTTTGGAAATATACCGGCTTGAAGACTTGAATTGCACAACTCTACCAGAACTTTCAAAGTGGATTCATTTAATTGTTTGACTGTATAGGTTGCTATACCGTACACTCCTGGTGCTGCATTATTTTTAAGTTATTTTATGATATTTTACAGTTCCTTCATAGAAATTGGATTTGATAAAATAGAATTTACTGGACTAACAATAGGAAAAATTGCTTAATGTGTCTCACTCAAATCTGCTTTAAAATTTTCTATGTTCGATTTACTATTTTGCACGATTGCTTATTAGTCTTTTTAGACTAGATTACAAAAGAAATAAAAAAAATCTTCGAGAATAGTTATTTGCATAACTAGTGCGTAAAGTGAGGGATTGCTGCACCGAGAAAAACAGTTTTGTTCATGAGTCATTGGCGAGTCAAAAACGTTTCTCGAGTGAAACAACACTTTACGCACGAGTTACACATTACATTTTTCCTACAGTTACCATTGAGAGTAAAAAGTGAGTAATTAGGGGGGGGGAATGTACCTTAATCCATCAAATGTTTTTCTGTGTAAATTTGTAGGTTTTTGCTGATTATGAAGGTTGCAATCATTTCACTGTGATGATAATTAGGCCTATCGCTATGGGATTCGTTATTGTAAAACTCAGTTAATTTTACTTCGAAAATCACACCTCTAGGTCTACTTGAAAAGCTTTCATTACCTTATTAATGTATTCACAATTTTTAATCGTACCACACATTAGTATAAAAAGAACTAAAAGTTGCATGAGGTCATGAAGCAGAAAAATCTCGTTGCTTTGGAGTCTCGTCATATATTTCTGCTTGATTTTTCTCCATTATTTATTGAGGAAATAATGCATACTGTATTCTTCGTATTAAGAAAAAACTTAGATATAAATAATACACTAGTGAGCCCCATGTATGATATAAGTGCCTATCTTTGGGATGATCCATTCCAGAATTGATAACAATTAAAATCAATAAATTTTGAGGATTAATTCTTCAAGGCATTGTCCAGCGAAAGAAATTATTTTATTCTTCAAAATATAAATACTAGATAAATTTAATCTAGTTTTGAAAACATATCTCAAATTGAGCTGCAGTATTTTTTTCCAAAATTGGCTAAATTTCTTTAAAATTTATATTCTGAGAAATCAAATATATCATTCAATAAATTATATTTTGGCAGTTTATAATGAAATAAAAATCTATTCCAACAGGCAACTGAATCAGATAAAAACACAAGATTTCATATTCCATTTACATAGCCTACAGTTGAACCTGAAAGTTTGAATTTGAACCTCTGGGTAACGAAGCTGATTATCCCTCGCTGTATAGAGGAATTCGCTACATAGAGTTAAAAATAAACAGTAAAATTATAAAATGTCATGTTAGAGGATTGTTTTAAATTAGAATATAATAATTTTATTTTACTTTTTTTTACCAATACACGTTTTACATTAGGCCACCAGTATGGTTCACCAGTGGGACACCAGAGATCCACCAGTGGTGACCATGTGTAAAATAAGCTGTGTCACCAGTGAGACACCAGGATTAGGGGCTGGGCTGGCGATCCGTTTCAACACAGGCTGGCCATCAAAATATAGCATAATGAGAACAATAATAACTAACTAGTATCACTGATAGCACTCTGTACAGTAGAATTTCGTTAAGAGTGTGCAAAGGCTAAAAATAAACTTTCTACTCGTGATATTTTTCAAAGTTTTTCGATTTGTATATCATTAAGCAAAATGAAAAAGTTTTCTCAGGAAAACATTTTTTCCGATCATTACTTTTTGAGATATGAGCACTTGAAGTTTGAATTTTTGGGACAGAGCATTTCGAATTCGGTAAGAGATAAATCCATGAGATTTAGATGATGGATTCTTCATGGTATTGTTGATCTAATAAAACAAAAATTTTCTGAAAATATCCATTTTTGAAAAAGTTATTCAATTTACCAAAAATAACTCAACAAAGCTATCATCAAGCTATCAAAATGAAAAAGTTTTTTCAGGAAAACATTTTTTCCGATTACTACTTTTTGAGATATGAGCGCCTAAAGTTTACATTTTTGGAACAGAACATTTCAAATTCAGTAAGAGATAAATCCATGAGATCTGGAGGATTGATTTTTCATGGTATTGTAGATCTAGTGAAACTAGAATTTTCTGAAAATATAAATTTTTGATAAAGTTATTTAATTTACCAAAAATAACTCAACAAAATGTTGATTTTAGTCATTTTTAGTAAATTGAATAACTTTCTCAAAAATTGATATTTTCTGAAAATTTCTATTTTACTAGATCAACAATATCAATAAGAATCATCCCTTCAAATCTCTTACCGAATTTAAAATGTTCTGTCCCAAAGATTTAAACTTTAGGCGCTCATATCTCAAAAAGTAATGATCGGAAAAAATGTTTTACTGAGAAAACTTTCTCATTTTGATATCTTGATGATATACAAATCGAAAATATTTGAAAAATCAGCAGTAGAAAGTTTATTTTTAGCCTTTGTGCAGCCTTAACACAGACCCCCCCTAACCAGGATCAATCATTGGAGAGAAAAATATGGAAATTGAGACTTTCCTAACAATTGACTGTGTTCAAAACATTTTTTTAGTTTTGTGTATGTATTGTGAAGTTTGAAAATTATATTCATGTAATTTTAAAAGTACTATTTTATAAAATGAGACTATTTTAGTAAGTACGTTTATTTTTTGTAGGTTTTCCCCATATTCCGGTTAACTCGAATTTTCTGGTTGATTTTGATTCTACTCTAATAGCTCACTGATAAATAATAAAGAATGAAGTTCAACTTTCGCCATGTAAACCTATCGCTGTCATGCAGTAACTTAATTGGTGAAATATTTTGAATATGGAATTGCGAATAGGATATTCATCATACATATTAATTCAAGTATTGAACCTTATAATAAATGTATGTAATGCTCATAATGTCTCTATTTATATTTACAGACGCACTGGAGTAATTATTTTGTTATGATTAATACATTTTGTATTGGCAACATAGTATTCGATTCATTCGTATGGTATTCGTATGATATCGATTTTTTTGTGAAAAGTGTTTCATTGACTTGGTATGCGCAATGCAATATTTGGACAGTAAACGAGCTTCTGCGTCCGTTGGAAGCCAGTCACTGTCTGGCTTTGCTCTAGTGAAGAGTGTGCGCGCCTGTTCATTACCCTACAAATGTAAGTAATGCAATTCTTCATTATTTTTATAATTTTATTCAGTGAGCTAATAAACAATTATTTTCATGAATCGTCAATTAAAAAGAATTTTATGTTTTCTTGAGGCTATCACTGAATCTATCTTCCTCATTATGTTGAATTATTTCTAAATTTGAGTTGTATTTCCATGTAAATGATGTACAGTTTTGAGGAATAAGTAGGCTAATAAGGCGTGGTTTAAAGTTAATTTTTGGTACACAACTGTGGAAGATATATATTTTAATTTATTTATTGCTACGACTAGTATAGAATGAATGAATGAAACTTTTAAATACAGTAATGTAAATTTTTTATGTAAATACAAGTGCTTGTTATAAAGACGTTGAAGCATAGTATGGAGACTAAAATTCAAGGAATATGTAATACTTTAATTTATTGTAAAGTTATCACTTAGAAAAGCCGCTTCTTTGGATTCCCGCTTTCTTATGTGCTACTTTATTTTACATTTTGAATTTTTCTAAGAAAATATCACTTGAATCCAGTCTACGTTCGTAAGTAGATTTTAATTTTTTAATTGAATTTCAACTTTTACTTAAATTATTGAAGGATATAAACATGAATTTTTATTCCCAGATCGCATAGGACGAAACAAATATAAATAGATTTAAAAGAGCAGTACGAAATTGATTACATGATACTGGCATTTACCAGACAGAGGAACTCATTGTAAATAGGATATAGGATAACTACTGTCATCTTCTTATAATATACTTATATATAAGTATTATTTCTACCTTTTAATAACTAACAAACCTTTATAACTACAATTACTAACTAAATTTTTATACATGTTTTAAAAAAAAGAATATTATGATCACCCCGACACATATTATTACAGTGGGGTATCATAATTAGAACTAAGTTTAGTATTAGCAACTTTTGTATGTATAATATAATAATTGCAAAGAAATGATAACAGTTAAATATGCTAATCCTTATATAGAGGTTTAGCAAAACATTACATTATTTGAACTATCACTTTTGAAATGAAATGTAAATTTTAGTAAACAGATTACTAAATAAATAACCAGTTTTTTCAATGTGTTTCGTTATTTATTCAAAAAAGTGTTGTTACTTTTTTTAAGTTTCATTACTTTACCAATAATTTCTTTAAAAATTAAAACTTCAATAAGCCGCCATTTTGGATACAAGTATCATATTTTTATTGATGCCATCTTTTTTGTTTTAAAAAGGCCTTTAAAATAATGTATCACACAATGGGTTTTACATATAAAATATTCGAGTTACAACCCCTAATTCACCCCCTTATGAGGGGTTGAAATTCAGTTGTACGTCAAGAGGTAGAGTATTCGACCAATATAACTTATCCTGAAAGTTACAGTATTATATCTACGAACAGTCTCAAACTTATTGAAGGGTTCCCATACATATGACTCACTCTGTATATCGTTGCTTCTTTGAACTCTGCATTGTTTATGATTATGATAAAGCTTTGTTTATGAGAAAGTTGTCATAAAGTAATACGCGGGATCGTTGTTAGTTTAAACTGTGCTTTGTTTATAAAAAGGCAAAGCTTCACTATTTCTTGAATCTTTATTTATTGGAAGGAAATTAATTCTTAGTACTGTATGCCAGTACTTCATGGTTTTAAACAATACTAATCATCGTATTAAAGGCAAATAAAGGTAGGCAATTTTGAGAACATTACTGAATTTAACCTATATTTATAGATGTTATTATTTATAGATTATGTTTATAAAAAAATCAACTGTCTCACAAATCTTATCAACATCAAAAATTATATTAATGCTTCAATGATCGCTTTTATGACTAAGAATATTTTTAATAAAGTTATCCACTCCTCAGTGCAGTTATAAATTTGGAAACTCTTAATTTAACAAATCTACCATAATTGACAATTTATTGTGACAAATGATTGGTCCTTATTTTATTGATGATTTATAATATATTGATTATGGTGGCTATTTTTATATTGACTGGTACCGTAACCGATGATTATTTTTTTACAGATGTTTAACAGCAGCGCCAAACAGAGAGATTATGAGGAGAGACAGAGGGAGATGAGTGCGTCGAGAAAAGCAGAGGAAATGTCAAAATTCAGCAGCAATGGATGGGAGAAAAAGGGTATGGAGGAACATTTCAAAACTGAAATGGAAAGGGCTGATTCAAGTTATTACAAGTCCGGCAGTTCTGAAAAGGAGCAACATTATTGGTCTGTTCAGTATGAAACGCAGCAGCAAAATGTAGCATATGCAATGTCTAAGAAATATGGTACAAACATAAAAAAATAATAATTCAAAAAAAAATGATTGTGCGAATGGGTAAGTTAGAATGACTTATTACTTTCTAATATATTAATACATGTTATGTTCATTCTGCTCTTCATTGACTTGATTTTATTAATGTCAATTCAATATTCTCAAGCGAGTAAAAGAGTAGCCTATACTTGATAAAATTATTTATTCATCAGATGATGTTGCCAAATTCTTTTTAATTTTAAGAGCAGATGTAAGCCATGCTCCGCAACGGTCTGCTAGAAACACTAATAGATGAGTGTTTTGATTTTATAGGATAAGAATAGAGAAAAATGTTTTCTATTTTTTTCTGTGTTTCAAGTTACCATAAGCAAATAATTTAGTATTAATAGGTCTAAAATTATTAAGTAGCTGGAAGTAGAAACTGAGAAACATTTAAATGAAATCTACAAAAATTGCAAGATCGAATCGTTTCAGAGTCTAGCAATTAGCAAGGTTCGATACAAGTATAGGGAGATTTTATTGTTGCTCTACTGGTGCATTTGCTAAGTTCAAATGCGAAATAAACATCTAATATTCAAATATCATTTGAATTCGGAATTAATGAATAAAAATAGGCTTATAGGGTGAAGTATATCCATTTTCAGTAAATTCATAATGTTTGTGCAAAACTTCCAGTTAATTACTTCAATAGTTGAGACGAGACCAAGTTGATCGTGATGATCCAAGTTTAGGTGCCAAATAGCTGATCCAAAACTTTTATTACAGGCGGCACTAGAATATCTAGAAGATGAACTTGAGAAGCTCAATTATAACATTTTTCATCTGTGTGGAAGATGCTTTCATTCATATGAAATATTGAAATAATCACAATATTATACAGATCGATATTTGATTTCTTGAAGTTCAGTCTGAAAATAAAAATATCCGTATAAATTCAATTCAATTCTTTATTATCAAAATTTAAACAACGTAACAAATCAAAGGTTAATAAATCAAACACTTATCACAAGAAAATAAAATGGAATTAACTACCCAGAACTAAAAAACTAAAAATTGTTTCAGGCACCACCAGCAAAAGAAATAAAGTCTTTGATCGCTGGTGGCAGTCGCGAAAAGTCCCATTCAAAATAAAAACTAAAAATAACACAACACAAAATCAAATTGATAACAAGAAACAATATTTCATATCACTGCAAAAACAAAAGAGTGATAACAAATTTTGAGAAAGAAAAAACAAAAAAAGATTTTCTAATAGGAAAAACTAAAATAAAACAGAAATTAAATGAAATATAAAGTTATTATTCATATTTGTTCCAGAACAATCAATAAATTTGTGGAAGGAAGGGATTTCAAAGTCTTCACTCCAACTCACAGAGCTTTTGGTATTTTTTCAAATGAAAATTGATTGCAGGTAATCGAAAATTATAAAATCGCTTTGTATTAGAATAAATAATGTGAACTGAAAATTGCGCTTTTTTATGACTGCACCACTTTCAGTACGGTAATTTTTTAAGAGTCTCAATCTCCATTTTAAGCTGTGTTCATTTCAGTAGCGATATGAAAATTCAGGTTTCCGATTAACGTATAACCTTTGTAATTTAAAAGCAAAACCTGATCCCAACCTTTGCCATTTAAAAGAAAAAATTCAACCCCTTAATGCTTTCAACTTTAACTTACCCTAACACATAGATTTTTTGCCGGCCTTATGAAATCTACAAGATTAAACGGAACTTGACAATCATCATCTGTTTGACATTAACTGTTTAATCTAATAGAATTTATAAGGATGGCAAAAAATTGTACGTCCACAAATCGATGTTTGTGTAACTGGATTTAGGAATAGGCATTCAAACACATTATTTGCATGTGCATACAGTGATGATGTGTTAGGCGTGGAGGATAGACACGTTTAGACATGTCTAACTGCAAATTGCATTGACTAATCATTGTGAGTTGCGTAATAAGCAACAATGTGAAGAATTGTGAGTTGTGGCTAAACGTGTCCGATCCTGTCTTGACTAGGGTGTTTGTCTTGACTACATCATCAAAACGCCTAATAACATAGAGAGCACCGACCGGCAACGGTCATAGTTGTTACTGAGTTACTCCACAAAGTAAAATAAATTATTTGGAAGAAAAACATTTCTTTCTCTGTGGTTAGGTACTCCAATCTTTAAAGCATTCAGTGCTCCCAGTAACTGAGCACTCGTCACACTGCTCAATAACCGTCATCACAACTAACGTTATCCAAATATTCAATGTCGTGATCAAGGTCAGGTCTTCCTGGATAGATTGTGTCAAATAATTTTGAAGCATAGTACGTGAACTGTAGGTAGCCCTTGCAGCGTCACAGTCCAGCAAGGTTTTCATTAAAAAAATACTCCAACTGATGGAGCCACTTTGATAATGAAATTTTCAACACATTGACTGGGCGTGCCCTTACTGAGTTTGGCAGGAAGTTGAACATTCGCACTGACAACACTGGAAAATAGTCCTCCACTCTTCCACAGCGTGGCACATCCAAGACCAACCCCCCCCCATGACCAAGTTCCATGTGAATGAATGCACTTCGTCCCTTCTAGTAAGTGTGCAAATGCTATTCCTAACGTGTAGGAGCGATGACAATATGATTAACTATATGAATGCTCAAACATTGGGATATGGGCTGACAGTGTGCAGTGCATCATATACTCACTAAACATGATTACACAGAGTGCATTTTTCTGGAGCAGGTGTATGTCTCTCCCATGCGCCGAATGTCCCTATATACATATAAATGACATATAGTCCATTCAAGGAAATGTTATGGAGGGAAAAGTTTGGAAGACAATTTTTGACCTCACAGTTCTGTTTAGGGTAGTAAGGAGGTAAACATATCAAAAGTCATCACCCCTACCCCTTGTGCTAAGGGGGTAGGGGTGGTTCAAAGGTACCATTTTTTGGTTTCTCGCATACAACTCGAAAGCTATGTATTTTACCGACATAAGTGTTATATATAAAAGCTTACATAATTCCTACAATATTCACTGCATGTTACAGCATCATAAGGCGTTCAATACTAAAGTAGCCCCCTCATCGTCCGAAGTAGATAAACAACTCTTGCAGACATTATTGGTGATATGAGACTCCCATGATAATTTGACATCAATACAAAAACCAAGTAAGGTCACAGGTCCATCAAGAATCTATGTTCTTCTTAGAGTACAATCTCCTAAGTCTTGGTCTCATTCAATTCCAGCTTCTTTCTGCTGCAAGAGCTCCTGAGCTTCGAATTTTGCATCATGGGCTGACCAATGATGGTGATGTCATCAGCAAAAAGCAAGCTATAGTGGGGTCCACCTTATAATGGCAGTGTTTGTGCTGAGTAATAATCATACTGAATTAATAGCTCACTACTTATTTTGTATTATTTTGTATTATTTTAGCGTCACACGCCCGCCAGCAATGTAATTATTATTGTAATTGAGTCATCGTAATATTCTTTGTAGTACGCGTGCTACACCCTGGTACTAACACTCCCAGGCCTCTAGTACGAGTCTCTTGCTCGCCTCTGCTAGATTCAGTCGGTCACACCCTATCTCTTGTTGTAAATGCCTAGTTCAAACCTCTCCCCCAAAGTCGCTACACAGTATTCCATTATTTGTTAAAAAACCTCATTTAGTTATACCTCGTTATTTTTGTTTACACCTCAATACATGTGTTACCAGTGAAAGTGTCCAGTGAACTAGACTATGCATATTTTTTCCATGGCCATGGACGCGAATCCAGGTAACAACTCCAACAATGACTCAAGGTACTGTGAACTATATTATAATTTTTCCTCATTTTTAGTATTACTTTATCTTGTATTATGTCTCTCATTGCTTGAATTGTGAAGCTGGTCCTTCGGAAACTCAATTCATAATTTTACGATTTAAATCATGTGTGCTTTAAAAACATTATTCTTTTTTCATCCTCAAACCCAATAACAAACATTTTCATGATCCTCGTGGGCCAAATATGATATGAATCAGTGATTTATGGGATATTCAAGTACATTGTGCAACTCCAGGTATTTTTCGTTTGTGCTCATGTTTCTGCTGAAACAATCAGCTATTCTATGTTGAATTATGTTGAGTCATGTTAGTAGCTGCTATCTACACAGTGTTAATAGTTTATCTCAATACTAGTCTACAACAACACTTTATGCGAACTAGCATAGACATTGGAATAAAGCAATATTCTATCAACTTAATTTAGACTTTATATTGTACTGTTAAACTGGCATGTGGCGAAGCTCAATCAATAAAAATTAATACTGTTTTTACAATTTGAAACCCATGAATATACTCAGAATATTTTTGAACACGGCTAGTTTATTATTATCAGTGTTAATCTGTCCCAAAATTAACATTGTCAATTCTGATCACTCAATTTTTATCACATACTATTGTGTATGCTCATTCTTGTCAGTTTGCGCTTAGCAAGCTGTTTTGTAGTGGTAACCTCAATGTTCCATCACTTATACGATTTAGCAATATATATATATATATATATATATATATATATATATAATATATATATATATATATATATATATATATGTATGTATATAGCACATAACGGAAAACACATTAAAGTTTTATAATATGAATTATTGAAACAGGATACACATGACACGGATAGATTAAAAAAACTTAGAAACTTACATTAATTTAAACGAAAATTATCGGGAGCTGGGCCCCCTTTGTCAATCAAACACTTCCTGTTTGGGGGCCCAGCTCCCAAAAATTTTCGTTTAAATGTAAGTTTTCAAGTGTTTTTAATCTATCAGTGTCGTGTGTATCCTGTTTCAATTTATATTTTATATAAATATATGTGTGTAAGTTTTTAATCTATCAGTGTCATGTGTATCCTGTTTATATATATATTTAATATTTTTATTTTCATATATATATATATATATATATATATATATATATATATTATATATATATATACAGGGTGTTTCAGAAGTAGTGTCGAGAATTTTAGGGTATTGTACCTGGATGCTAGGAGACTACAAATGTCATATTTGAAGTGTCCAAAACTCAGCGGTTATCCTTATAGCTGCCATTTTGTTTTTTTCACTTAAAAATTTTTATCTCAAGAACGAAATGTTGTATTGATCTGAAATTTGGCATGAATATTTATGCTATAAAGACTCAACTATAAAAAATAAAAAAAAAATTTTTCGTTGAAATTTTTCAAAATGGCGGCCATTTTAAATTTTTGATGGCGAATATCTCGAAAACCGTTCATTTTACAGAAAATTTACAAGAGACAAAAAAGTTAGCAAATTTTTTCACGATTCCAATGATACCTAATTTATTAAGATTGGTCGAAGAATAACAGAGTAATTAATTTTTTTCGTACTGCATGCATGACCACTTTTCACCATTTAAAGATCAATATTAATTTTTTAATTCCAGATGTATTTAAGATGAAGCTTTGAAACTCGGTATGGCTCCATATGGGCAAACAGATGATTTTACAATGGTTTTCAGATGATAATGTTTGTCTTGTAAAAGTATTGTTGTTTCATTAAAAGTAAAGAACCAGATGTAGTGCTTCCTATTTCTTAGTCTCACGTTTCCTAGGTCTTATTTCTATCTTAAATTTCCAGTTTCAATATTTTCTTACATTGCTTCTACACAAATATTTAATTATTGTAATGGAATTTAGTTCGCTGGAGTACACCGATATTCACTTCATGTATGGAGCAGCTCTTGGCAATGCGACCGAAGCAAGAAGAATGTATGCAGCTGCATTTCCAAACCGCCGTCTCCCTTCCGACAAGGTGTTTACAAGAACTCACAATCGGCTGAGAGAAGTTGGTTCATTTGAACGGAACAGGGTAATTGCTGGTAGGCCTCGAGCAGTTCGAAATGTTGCTTTTGAAGAGGAAGTATTGCAGAAATTCGATTTCAATCCTAGAACGAGTACGAGAGCAGTTGCAAAGCAAATCAATTCAAGTGCTTCTTCTGTGTGGCGTGTACTAAACAAGGAAAGACTTCACCCCTTCCGCTTTCAAAAAGTTCACTCATTGGTTGAACGCGACTATGAGCCAAGAGTAAACTGTGCCCGTTGGTTTCTTCAGCAAGACATTATCCAACCAAATTTTCTAGAAAATGTGTTATTTACCGATGAGTCCAGCTTTACAAGAGAAGGAATCTTCAACTCTCGCAACAGTCACGTCTGGGCCTTAGACAATCCTCATGAGGTCAAAGTGCGTGGTTATCAGCATAGATTTTCGCTGAATGTTTGGACGGGTATCTTAGGTAATCGCGTGATTGGACCATACATTCTTCCTAATCGTCTGAATTCTCCCACGTACATTACTTTTTTAAGAGACATACTACCAGAACTTTTGGAAGATGTGCCTCTTGCAAACAGATATTATATTTGGTTTCAACATGATGGTGCCCCTGCTCATTTCGGAAATGTTGTTACGGACTTTCTGAACATGACCTATCGTCAGCGGTGGATTGGGCGGGGTGGACCAGTACCGTGGCCCGCACGTTCACCTGACCTCAACCCTTTAGATTTTTTTTTCTGGGGCCATATGAAAGACCTTGTTTACAGCACGCCAGTAGAAAACGAAGAAGACCTTGTGGCAAGAGTGGTTGCTGCAGCAGGTGCCATTCAAGATGATGAAAATGCTTTTATAGCAGTTCGAGGGTCCATGATTGAAAGGTGCAGACTGTGTAATCAAGTTGAAGGACGGCATTTTGAGCAATTGCTGCATTAGTATCAGTGAACCGATTTGAGTGAAATTAATATTTTTCAATGTAAAATAAAATTTGGAGGAAAGTTATTCTTGTATATTTCTGTAATAAGAACGGTTTTCATGAAATTATAAAAAAATTAATATTGATCTTTAAATGGTGAAAAGTGGTCATGCATGCAGTACGAAAAAAATTAATTACTCTGTTATTCTTCGACCAATCTTAATAAATTAGGTATCATTGGAATCGTGAAAAAATTTGCTAACTTTTTTGTCTCTTGTAAATTTTCTGTAAAATGGACGGTTTTCGAGATATTCGCCATCAAAAATTTAAAATGGCCGCCATTTTGAAAAATTTCAACGAAAAAATTTTTTTTTATTTTTTATAGTTGAGTCTTTATAGCATAAATATTCATGCCAAATTTCAGATCAATACAACATTTCGTTCTTGAGATAAAAATTTTCAAGTGAAAAAAACAAAATGGCAGCTATAAGGATAACCGCTGAGTTTTGGACACTTCAAATATGACATTTGTAGTCTCCTAGCATCCAGGTACAATACCCTAAAATTCTCGACACTACTTCTGAAACACCCTGTATATATAGCACATAACAGAAGACACTTTAAAGTTTGTAATGTAAATTAAAACAGGAGACACAATATAAATATATTGAAAACACTTAAAAACTTACATTAGAAATGGGGGGACATTTTCGGAGACTGAGTCTCCTTCCTCAACCGAGCCACAGAGAAGAGATCCCCCTTCTCTGTGACCGAGCAGACTGCAGTTTTGAATGCAACGGTCGACCACAGAGTACACACGGAAACTCAATTGTACCAGCAGAGACCACAGATTACGCGGTGCAGACGGATGGAGAGAAAAAGGGTATAGATTCAGGGGACATTATGGGGTATTTAGGGGGCGGTTACAAACGGGATATTTAAGATTTGAGTGAGTAATGAATAAGGAAAGGTTTAGCTTATGAATTGATAAAGAAGAGGAGATTTAAAATTAGAAATAAAAAAAGAATTAGACTAAAATTGGAGAAAGGAATTGTAGAATTGAACTTGAATGAAATTTATTTTTCATTTTTATTGAACATTTAATATATATATTTGATAGCTGTGAAATGTATTATATGATGAAATTTATTTCAATGTAATTAAACAGTTGGTAGCTATGGTACTATTGCTGTCTGTTGAGACCAGGACTGGAAGCAACTCCAAACACCCAAATAAAAGCCAATTCTTTCTTCTTGACATCTATGGAGGGGGTTGTGTGAGGGAGGGTTTTAAGGACTTTGACGCATTGGTCAAAGTTCTTGTTGTGCTCAGAGCCATGGGTAGGGATCGGTAGGGAAGTATTATGTTTAAAGGAAGCCAATTCACATACCATAGTCTCAATAATTTTGTCATAACCTAATATTATACAACTCAACTTAACTTAACCTATAATCTAACTTGACCATATCTCAATATAATTTCATTGGATAACTAGAATCTGTTATAAATTTTTATTAATTTCCAATTCCTAACTTTACATTAGCTACTCCTCTGTGTTGAAATAACTCAATTAATAATATATTAGCAATAGCCTATAGCCCAATATTATTGACTGACCATGCTGTCTGTTATCCTATTTTTAATCCCAACTCTTATTACCTAGCATTGATTCCTTGTTTTTTGTAATAATTATTTATTAATAATAATCTTTATCTTGATATTCTCCACTCATCAACTTCTATCAGCAGCTTCTCTTTGTCTCAGAAACAGAGTAACGGCCAGCAACAGTCACAGTTATAACATAGTTATTCAAAAGTATTCTTTGACTACTATAGTGAGGTCCACGTTATAATGGTAGTGTACGATTTGCAATGATGTTGCTATCCTTGTCTATCGTTCAACAAATGTGAAAGAGTTAGGGGTTGGGTTTTATTTAGGTTATATTTAATAATGTTTTATTAGGATAGGTTAGGTTTTTGCTTTAAAATTGCAATATGATAGAAGGGGCTAGGGTCTAGGTAGAGTTATGTTTTTTGATGTTTCAAAGGTAAAAGAGCAGGTTAGGGGGTTAGGATTTTGCTTTGAACCACATGTTTGTGAACATGTTCATGAAATTAACCACATGTTTGTGAACATGTTCATGAAATGAACCACATGTTTATGTTTTGTTCTAAAGATGATGAATAAATCTAAAGTATTAAATGTGAAAGGGTTAGAGCTTAGGTTTTATTTAGGTTATATTTAATAATGTGTTATTAGGATAGGTTAGGTTTTTGCTTCGAAATTGCAATATGCTAGAAGGGGCTATAGGGTGCAGTTAGAGTTATGTTTTTTGATGTTTCAAATGTGAACGGATAGGTTAAGGGGTTAGGATTTTGCTTTAAAATCTAAATTATCAAATGTGAAGGGGTTAGTGGTTAGGTTTTTTTGGATTTTATCTTATAATGTTCCATAAGGTTAGGTTAGGTTTTTGCTTTAAAATTGCAATATGCTAGAAAGGGCTAGGATCCAGGTAGAATTATGCTTTTTGATATTTTCAAAAGTGGAAAAATAGGTTAGGATTTTGCTTTGAAATTGCAATATGCTGGAAGGGATTAGAGGGTTTTCAAATAGTTATGTTTATTGATGTTTTAAATGTAAAAGGGGAGGTTGAGGGTTCGGTTTTTGTTTTGAAATGACAATATGCTGACTTAGTCAGTGTTTTTTAACATCAGTTAAATAACAACTGTTATATTTTATTAATTATATTTTTCAAAAGAACTCTTTCTTTTATTGAATAAAATAATAATATATTGATTATTATATTGAATTAAATGATAAATCATCATTGGATAATGATATCTTCATCAAATAGAATGACGATTGGCTCCAGTTACAGTGCTCGGTAACCATCATCACAAAGAACGTTACATTCAAAGAACTGACTGAATGGAACGGGAAAAATCCGTTGCTAACGCATGCGCGATACGGTGCTGTCTGAGACAGAGAGTGGTTTGTCTTCTATCCTAATAGTAAATTAGCTCTCTCTACGAATTATATTTTGCTTTGCTTTGTGATTGTTGATCACAATCTGACCCAACTATCCCAACTGACCAAAACCACAGAGAAGAGGACAGAGAACTCATCTAATGTTGCGCTAAATGGGTGACCAGCAGTGTGGAGTGGGTGTGGAGGGGGGTAAAGTGGGTGACTAACAGTTAGTTCTTCAACTCGCTACGAGAGATCAGTACCATCGACAGGCCTTCCCCGCTAATTCAGAAATCCCCCACCAACAGTTGCAGTACTCTGTCACCTCCTCCCCTTGCTCCGATATTGTCATTCCACATCCACATTCAACAAAATAAAAACAAGTCACGATTGGCAATTATCCAATATTACTAGTAGATGATCGGCTTGCTCTGCTCTGCTGTCTTTTCAATTTTATGAAGCGCATACACACACACCACGCATACACCATACAGTGAATCACACACTAGTACAGTGACTTCTCAGTTCTCAGAGAGGAGAAAGGAAAATATATTTTCTGTGTGATACTACAGTACTCCATAATTTCCCTCTCAGTAGTATCTCATGCTGCTGATATCAACATAAAAGCTGTTGTTCCTTTTCCAATATAAATCATAATAAGTTTGGAATTATTTTATTTCTATGAATGCATAAATAAATAAATAAACGAGTCAATTCTATTACACATTGACAAATAATCTGATAATGAGATCCTTCCAGATTAATTTTTATCAATGATTAAATTGAGGCTCCATCAACTATTGTTATACTTTTTTTCAATTCAAAGTGAAACTTCAAATCAAATAATTTATTATTAAATCACCATACCATCTATTCATATGATTAGTCCATTAATAAAAATTAAAGTCAAATAAAATTATTCTTTATATCTTCTGGATTGATTGTAACTTACTGGAAACTGGGTATACAGAAAAAAATATTTCATGCTTTTTTCCTATTTGACTACTTGCTAGACAGCCATATTTATTTCTGAGTACAAAATTCATAAACTCAAATAATGAATAGATCACGAAGAAAACAGAAACCTCCATAATTTATTTCCTTTCAATAATATATTTTATAGTAAAGAAATATAAAGTAATAAATTTGTTGTCCAACGAACTTGACCTGTAAAAGGGTTCAGAGAATACGTGTTCATAATTTGAGAAGATTGATCAATTCTTTCTAAAGTTATTGTAGAACATACAAACAGACGGACAATGACTTTGTCCTTCAGTAAGTCAAAAGTTAAAACTCACGCTAGTTCAATAATTAGTCTATACAAAACCACTATAAATGAACAAAATATATTTACTAAGCTTAATTTATCATGAATACCAATAGAATATATGAGCCCAAAGTTGAACAATAATATTCAACATTCCACAATAACATTTATATTCACAACAAGAATAGAAAATACTTCAAAATTCATCAGTCCTTCAATGTTACGAAAAGCAATACTATGAAAATGAAAATACAGTCGAACCTCTGTATAACGAAGTCGATTATCCCGAGAAAAAATTCGCTGCTGAGAGGTATTCGTTATTGAGAGGTTTTGTCAAGAAAACTGCCACGATCCTATGGATCTTATAATATCGTATCACGGCGGTAAATAAATGAATATGGTACATAAAACATATCATCGCAAACGTAGGTAGGGTACCTATTAGGCCAATATTATTATAAAAAATTTAAAATTTATGCTGTTGAAAAAACATGTTTCTTTAATATTTGTAGAATCTAATAAGTAAACTCACCAATTTATTTCCAGAAAGCTTGATTTGTACTATTAGTAGAGCTTAATCAAAGTACATACTCTGTAGCAATATTTTTCAACTTTTTACACTACTATTAGATGGAACGCAAAATATGGTTATTTTGTCAATAACTACACTATAAATACTATGATAACTCAAATTTCCTTTTTTTTGTTTTATATTTGAAAAAGTGAGTAATATCGGTTGGATTTTGCATTTGAATAAAACATCATGTTTGATAAACGACTCACATCTATTCAAACAGTCGGACATGTCTGGTACACTATTTTTCAGTTTTAATCCTTGCCTGATAATTTTGAAAGCCTCTAGAACTTCTTGATCTGACGGATTTTTCTCCTCAGGTTCGTCACAGTCATCATCATCATCATCATCATAGTCAGTTCAAAGAATTGTGAATGTGTGACAAAAGCAAGAATGGGAAAGTCCAGTCGTTCACCTGCCTGGTCTACAATAATGACAAGCTCTTGGAATTCAATTTCCGACATGTGTTTCACCCTCTATTGACTGTCTACCACCCTATCTTCTTCCTACCTGAATTGCCATTATTTTAAGTCTATTTACATTTCTGCTGAAACTAAAGAATTCCTTGAAAATGACTGTCTGCTTCCTATACACACTACACTTTGTATGTTGAAGTCAAGAGAAAACTTTGTTGTTGAGAGGTCCGAAATTCGTTAAATAGAGGTAAATAAGCAGCAAAAACTCTAAAATGTCATGGGACCAGGTCAAAATTCGTTGTGTAGAGGATTTCGTTAGGTGGAGGTTTGTTATAGAGAGGTTCGACTGTATATTATTAGTTTATTCAACATCCTACAGTTTATAATAGACAGGCCCTTATTGACAATTACTTGCGAATAGCTCCTCGAATAACAATGTTTTGAAATACTATTGTTCACGTAGGCTTCAGCAACACCTTTCTGCAAGAAGGGCGTTGGTAGATGTGCGTGTGTCAAACTGGTTGGAATCTACAATCTACAAATTGACACCCTGGCTCACTAGAGCAACTGTTCAAAGGTAGTTTACAAAGAATAGCTGTCACGAAAGGCAATTCATTCATTTTAAACAAAGACAGCTCATTATTTGTCCGTTGCAGTTGAGAGCGGATTGAAATGTCAACATACAATACGATAAACAATATAAAACTTAAATTTCGTATTAGGTGGATAAAACAATTCATTTAGACTCAGTATGAGAAGCAGAAGGTGATATAATTGAAAAAATAAGATATCCCTAATTCCAGGTGCCAAAAATATTATTGTCTAGGCCTACTAGGGGTGGATGCGTTTGTAATCGTGTTATCATGGTTCACTGCAGTTATCCTACAAACTTGTCCTGCACACTCGCACAAGCGCCAATTACAGAGCGGAGGTGCTCAATTAATTAAATTATTAATTAATTAATTAATTCACACCTAATTTACTAAATTATTTATAATCAATTAATTAAATTGAGGTGACATGGTCAATCACTTTATTATACAATTTTCGTTTCGAAAACTATTTATAATCCTTGAAGATAATAGTGCTCAATTAATTAAATTATTAATTAATTAATTAATTCACACCTAATTTACTAAATTATTTATAATCAATTAATTAAATTGAGGTGACATGGTCAATCACTTTATTATACAATTTTCGTTTGGAAAACTATTTATAATCCTTGAAGATAATAGTAAATCTTTTAATTACCATTGTATCATAAAATCAGAGAACGGGTATTCTACTTTATATGGTTATGAAATGTTTCATAACTATTAGTTCGGAGAACAGTAGAACTCGCTACACTCACTAACATTAATACTCACACACGTCTGCCTATTCACACACAAACACACATACAAATTGGATTTAGATTATGATGATATATGCAATAGGATCGGTGGAGAACGCTGAGAAATAGAAGTTCTCTACACTTTTGAGCTTAGAAGCACGATTGGAAAGATAAAAAATCTTACTAATAGATGAACGCTGATTGACTTGAAACTCGAATTCGCTTTGCTCATTCAATAAACATACCTCAATCTGGTCTCCAACCCATTCCAGCATTTTGCAATTCCAAACAAAAACCTAACCCCCTAAGCTACCCAACTCTAATTTTTCAACACAAAAATCTGTAACATCAACATGCATGAGCATAACGCCCACACAGCCGCACACAATCATGAATGTTCTATTCTATCTGGTACGATTTGTAAGGTGAAAAAACATACTGTAATACCTATATCACGATGAATATTAAATCACTTATTTGAAATATGAAAATATAAAGATAAAACTAAGTGTAAAACATAAGTAAACAACAATATTTACAAAAAATATGCACATACTCTATCACTACGCTTGGCCCTTGATGGAAAAGCTTCCTTCTGACTTGATCGGTCTTTGGCCAAACCAAAAACCTAT
Source organism: Nilaparvata lugens (assembly GCF_014356525.2). Classification (NCBI taxonomy): domain Eukaryota; kingdom Metazoa; phylum Arthropoda; class Insecta; order Hemiptera; family Delphacidae; genus Nilaparvata; species Nilaparvata lugens. Next base: position 75,905,364 of record NC_052518.1, on the reverse strand, counting down.
AAACCCCATAACCTACCCAACTCTAATTTTTCAACACAAAAATCTATAACATGCATGTGTATAATAACCATACAGCCGCACATAATCATGAATATGTTTGCAATGTTCTATTCTATCCAATACGATTTGTAAGGTCAAAAACATAATATACTATATAAATATGAAGTATTGAATTACTTATTTATAAAAATGAAAATATAAAGATTGAAAACACAATAAAAAAATATTTACAAAAAATGCACATAATCTATCACTAGGGATGGAAAAACTTCCTTCAGACTTGAACAGTCTTTGGCCAAACTAAAAACCCTGATACCCTAACCTACCCAACTCTAATTTTCCAACATTGGAATCTATAACATGCATGAGTATAACGACCACACAGCCGAACACATCATGAATGTTTTTGCAATGTTCTATTCTATCTAGTACTACTGTATTTGTAAGGTCGAAAAAACATAATAGGTACTTATTATTACGATGAATATGGAGTATTGAATTACTTATTCGAAATATGAAAATATAAAGATCAAACTATTTGAGTGGAAAACATCAATAAACAAAAATATTTATAAGAAAGATGTACATAAATTCATCACTAGGGATAGCCCTTAATGGAAAAGCTTTCTTCTAACTTGAACGGTCTTTGGCAGGGTGCGAATTCTCATTTTCAACTCATAGTTTAGTTTCATATGGATCAGTTTATCTACAGAAAATTGTTTATGAGTAGAACACTCCCTGAACCAATTCGGAAAACCTCCATCTATTGCGGCCATACACATATCAAGAATAGTTTTCTTGACTTTTTGCTTATGAATTACATGATCTATCTCCTTTTCGAAGATAGTTAGACATATGTCAATAACTGATCTGAATTCTTCTGAAGGAACCTTCAGACCTCCAAAATCAGTCGCATTGCTCTACTATTTATTGCTCTACTTATAATTTTGTATTATATCAAGCAAAGGAAATACATTTACGACAAAAATACACATACATGATAACAGGGGTAGGTAAATCTTTTTAAAGAGTATCAATCAATTTCCTCTTTATAATATACAATGAAACTGGATGTTATTTTACTGAATGCTAAGAAGATAGTGGCTCTTATAAGTTTATAATGAGAGAAATTCATTGAATTTTCAAATTACTCCCTCTTCCCCAATCTCCCGCTAGACGGCTGGCCTAACAGCATTTAGTTCATATGCAAAATTAGAACTTTCCACTATGGGTACAGTCCATGAAAAAGGTTGACAACCATTGGCTATTCAATGAAAACAAAAGGCAACTGAAATAATATTATTAATGTTCACAATCTTTGGCTATTCAATGAAAAAAAGTAACTGAAACAATATTATTGTTAATGAGCAGCTTTGACATTGTTTATTAAAATCATTTTAGAACAATAATAGAGAAATATAATGCTGCATTACACAGCACCTCAAGAACATGTCATGATTAAAATTATTCCATGCTCTTTCTCAATTTTTAAGTTCAAAATCGCAATATTGTGGATTAAATTAAATTGATTTAAATTTTTTCAATTATTGAATTGAAGTACATAATGTAATAAAGTTTGGATTATATTACATTTTTATAATGGACAACAGTTTATCTGGCAACTCATTCACTTATTGTTTTCTAGTTCTTGTTGATTAGAAATAAAAATTAATCCTCTTTGTCACTGGAGACGCAGCGTTCATGCGATCTGGAGAGTTGAGAGTAGCAAGTGATTAGAATAAGAAAAATGAATGTATAGTCTATGTATTATTAGCAAAACAATGACATCCATGCCTCAAGCCACAACTGCTGTGCTGTCAGCAGTTGTTTTGTTGGTGGGAGAGAGTGGTGTGAACTGGTTTGTTGGAGAGGGAAGTGTAGGATGCCAATGACTCCCCACTACGTCCCCCTACTACAGTACAAATCCAGCTCAGACAGAAATCGTCATTTGCGTATACAAGCGCTTTCTACCGGTATAAGTGATACTACACATTAGGCGAAACAATAGTCGGTAAGAATGTTCCCTCTGATCCCTTCTCTGTGCCAAAACTAACCCAACTGACCCAATCTACTTACTTCCTTGCTCCCACTTCACATAGTACTCAATATCCCTTCTCTCATTTCCCTCAACGTTAAACACCATGCTACAATTTCATCCTAACTTTGCTTGCAATTACTGGTTCCAACAAATTCATTTTCACTCCAAAAAACTCTCCAAATAGTCACGTTGAATTCCTCTCCACCTGCAAACTTCTTCAAATTCCTCCAAATGGTTTATCAATACAACTCCCACTATCTGGTCTTTCTCCCCAATTCCACCCACCTTTGTTCCAATTCCAACATCAGATTTCACTGCAGTTTCTTGATATTTTTCATGAACAGTACACTCTATCTGTCAACTCCCATCTCGGTCAACTTATGTCTTTTGTCAAACTGATTAATCTTCACAATGATCCTTCCCTATCCAATATTTGTGATGAAATTTTGGATATTAATGATATATTTTCTGAAATTCCTTTCAAAGTGGAATAAATATAGATTATAGTATTTCAATTTCTCTTTCAGGTATATATGGATTTATGGCTTACTAAAATGAATTATTTTGATAATATTAATCTATTTATCAATATCTATTTTTAATCGAGGACCCATTTATAGTTAGGCTATGTCTGAGTATTTCATAGTAATGTTGTCGGTCTTTCATATATTTTTATTCATCCATGTATGTACAGTACATATTTTTAATTGATTATTTGTAAACTTATCATTAGGATATTGGAAATACTGTATAATATGGGCTTATCCTGTTCTACTCTCATAGTTTTCTTGATACCCACTAGTTATCATGAATTATTCTCAGTCTACTTAGGAGTCAAATATGACTTACCCCTGGAGTATTTACTTTTTTTTGTACTTCACGATGATTTTCAATAGTTATGTATGCTTGAGTGTGTGTTGTGTGTGTATGTTTAGCTCGCTATGCCTGTTGTGTTTGCCTTCTGCTCGCTGCTGGCGCGGTCCCGTCGCGACGTGTCGCAGTGGTCCCTGACAGTGCCTCCCCGGGCCGGCGCGCTCCATCATCTCAGGCGGCTTGTGATCTCTCTCAAGCTCTCTCACATTGCTCTGGCTTGCTGAAGGTAGCTCACGTAAATGCCCAGTCGCTTTTGTGTCACATTGATGAATTCAGATCAATTTTTGATTCCCAGTTGATTGATGTGATTCTTGTATCTGAAACTTGGCTGAAGCCACACATAAGTGATAAGAGTGTGGAATTGAATGGCTACGCGCTGTTCAGGAATGACCGTTTGCATAAGGGAGGTGGTGGAGTAGCAGTTTATGTGGGAACTCATCTACCTGTCTCTGTTTTACATGTGTCTGATAACTCAGTAGCGAATGTTTCTGAATTCATGTTTTTGGATGTCTCTGTGAGTGGTGTGCATGTGCTTGTATGTGTTTGTTATAAAGCTCCTGATATTAGATCACTTGCTGAATTTGAGGTATCTATGTTGAATTTGATGACTCACTATAGACATGTCATTGTCATGGGTGACTTCAATACAAATCTACTCGATTTAGCTTCTGTAAATAGTACACATTTTATTTCAATGTTTAATAGCTGTAATATAACAATATTACCAATGCAGGCGACACACCATACAGCAACTGCAGAAACTTGGTTAGATGTGGTTGCTGTCACCTTCGACCATTAATATAATAGACACGGCTTCCCAATACCTCCACAATACATTGGGCAGAAGCAAACATAAACAGCCGTATGACGTCGCATGAAGGAGCAAAATGACTGGATATTCTTGTAGGGTATAGGCACGCTATCATATTTTTGTATTTTAATCAATTACCAGATGGTGATTTCTTTAAAAAATGGTGAGAAGTCGCTGTGCATATAACTGCACGGAGAGTGATAAAAAAGGAAGTGGGATTTCTTTTCACAGGTAAGTTATTAAGTTACCGTATCTAAGTTACATGCTTTTCAAATTAGGCTCAAGTTATCATTCAATAAGTCAATGTTAAGAACCAGTAAAATTTGTCTTATATTTCTTATTTAGTTATTTGCTTGTTAGTTGAGTACCTACTTGGATTAACAGTCTACTGCCCGCTTCATTACTCTCCGAGTTAATTCCTCATTTAACTAACCACCAATAGAATTTTATCACGGGCCTATTTCATTGGTGGATTAGTTAACCAATGAATAGGCTACTCTAACCAGAGTCTGACGAATCGGACATACATCTTCATGAAGAATGTACTTTTTGTAATGTAATATGTAGAGTTTTATTTTTGTAAAAATTATTCATAATAGTAGATAGCAAAGATCACTGTCTCAGAAGTTGTAGAATTAAGAGCTCCCTCTATCACTTATCATATAGATGAGTATTATTAATATTATGTACCTAATTTCTATAAGTAGTCTAGTTTTTTTAAGCTCTTCATCTACTCATCTAAATCTTCATGAAGAATGTACTTTTTGTAATATAATAGGCCTATGTAGTTTTATTTTTGTAAAAATTATTCATAATAGTAGATAGCAAATATCACTGCCTCTATTAATGCACTCAATAATTCACGAAAGTTGTATACCTAAACGAAGTTGTAGAATTAAGAGCTCCCTCTATCACTTATCATATAGATTTGTATTATTAATATTATGTGCCTAATTTCTATAAGTAGTCTAGTTTTTTTAAGCTCTTCATCTACTCATCTAAATCTTCATGAAGAATATACTTTTTGTAATATAAAAGGCCTATGTAGTTTTATTTTTGAAAAAATATTCATAATAGTAGATAGCAAAGATCACTGCCTCTATTAATGCACTTAATAATTTACGAAAGTTGTATACCAAACAAAGTTTTAGAATTAAGAGCTCCCTCTATCACTTATCATATAGATTTGTATTATTAATGTTATGTGCCTAATTTCTATAAGTAGTCTAGTTTTTTTAAGCTCTTCATCTACTCATCTAAATCTTCATGAAGAATGTACTTTTTGCTGGCCTAATATTAATTCTGATTGTAATATAATTATATGTAGTGTTCTAGTTTTGAAAATATTGTTCATCATAGCAGATAGCCAGATCACTGCCTTTATTAATGCACTTAATAATAATTCACAAAAGTTCTATGGACAAAGTTGTAGAATTAAGCGTTCCTTCAGCTCAATGGAGCTGAATATATTAGTACTATTAATATTACCGTATGTACCTACTTAATTTTGTTAAGTAATTTTTCATGCTCTCCATCTACTCTTCTGTTAACATATATGTAAACTACTACTCTATTAATCATAGAATACAATAAATTATTTTTACTGCCAATATATTTTCTACAAAGAAATTATATCATGATTATTATATTATATTGATATAATATAATGTAGTAATAATATTTCATTTTAATATTGATATGTTCATTCAAATCATCTAATCCCTAATCCTTGTATTCCAGTTTTTTACCATCATAATTTTATTGTGTTTCTATGTGTGATAAGAAAATCTGTTATGTCTAGGTCGAGAATTCAAACTCAATGTCAATATTATTCTTTTGAACAGGCTCAAGATTATGTTATTGATTGTGTGCATAACATACAATAATTCCTGAATTTTCAATAAGTCTATTCATACTTGTTCATAGATTCAAGAAGCAAGTTATTATCGGCTTGATAAAGCCCTGAAATAAATCTCAATACAACATAATCTGTTTAAATACGTTTACTAGGCAATATAAACATAGGCTTTACGTATGCAATTATATGAATAGATAATGGATGAATTAACTTCCATAATTAATTTTTCAAATAGAATAATAAATCAGTTCAAATTCTGATTCAGAAGCTATGAAAGTGCTCATTTAGCATAGGCTGATTATGGCGTGTAGTTCGAAGGCTCTCTCATGTGACGTCACACACCCAATTCATGTTTGCTTCAGCGACTACGCTCAAGCCGTGACTATTATATTAATGGTCGAAAGCTGTCACTGATGTGAATCTAGTTGCGAAACACGGTCAACTCCCGGCTCCTGGGCTCTCCAAGCATGACCTTGTGTTCTGTGCCTACAGACTGCACCCGCCGAAACCAAAGCAGGAGTTCATCACATATAGAAACTATAGGTGCCTGGATATAAGTGCTTTTATGTTTGATGCTGCCTCTATTCCTTGGCATGAAGTCATTCTCACAGATAATGTCGAGGAGATGGTCGACAGGTTGAACAGTTTTCTACTTCTCTTGTATGACAGGCATGCTCCTATGGTTACGAAAAGAGTAAATAAAAAGCCTGCACCCTGGTTCAGCCAGGAAATTCATAGATTACAGAAGATGAGAGACGCTGTTCTCCGTAGAGCCAAACGCTCAAAATCTGTGGTGGATTGGGCGGAGTATAAGCGGCTTCGAAACAAAACCCAGCAGGAGATTAGAAATGCCAAGGTCAGGTTCTATTACCACTCTCTTTCTGGCAAGCAGCCTACTAGAACGGTATGGTCGAAATTGAAAAACTTGGGTATTGGAAAATCACATGTTCATCATAATATACCTTTCAATTTGGATGATATCAATGATAACTCTACTGATAATCCTGTTGACCTGTCTGGTGCTCATGACCACTTGAACAGGCTAAGAGCGGCGCCTCATGTAGCTCCTGCTCAGCAGCTCTCCTTTTCTCCTGTGACTGAAGCTGATGTAATGAGGATAATCATGGGAATGACAAGCAATGCAGTTGGAGTTGATTGCATAGCTATCAAATTCATCAAAGATACTCTTCCCTTCACCTTGCCTATTCTTACGATAATTTTCAATAAATCTTTGGAATCGTCCTTTTTCCCCTCAATTTGGAAATCAGCCTTAGTCTCACCTCTGCCCAAATGCTCTTCAGTTAAATCATTATCAGATCTGAGGCCTATCAGTATTCTCCCAGCTCTGTCTAAATGTCTCGAGAAACTTGTTCATCAGCAGTTTTCTGTTTTTCTAGAACGTTTTCATCTTCTGTCTACCTTTCAGTCTGGGTTCCGAACACGTCACAGTACGACCACTGCTTTGCTCAAAGTTACTGAGGATATCAGGTCAGCTATGGATAGTAGTCAGGGTACTATTCTGACACTATTCGATTTTTCAAAGGTGTTCGACTGTGTTCATCATCCACTCCTCCTTCTGAAATTAAGAAATCTTGGTTTTGGAGAGGGTTGTGTAAAATGGATCGAGTCTTACTTGTCGAATCGCCAACAGTGTGTCAGGGCCAATAATGAGGTCTCTCCATGGAGAAATGTAACCCGAGGAGTCCCCCAAGGCTCTGTTCTTGGGCCTCTTCTGTTCTCTCTCTACATCGATGACATCGCAAAATGCATAAAACACTGCAAATTTCATCTGTATGCTGATGATCTTCAGATCTATAAACATTTTTCTGCAGGTGAGTCTGATGCATGTGTCGAGCAGATGAATTCTGATATTGATGCTATTAGTGGCTGGGCATATAATCATGCATTGAGATTGAATGAAGGTAAGACACAGAGTATCATTGTGACTCATAACCGATTCAGAGCTCAGAATGTTCCAAGGTTGAGGTTGAATGGCATTGAGTTGGAGTATTCTGAGAGTGTTAAAAACCTTGGTCTTGTTATCTCTAAAACACTCTCATGGCTCAATCAGGTTGAGATTGTTTGTAAGAGGGTGTTTGCTTGCATCCATAGCTTGAAACGATTTGCCCTGTTTCTTCCACTCAACATCAAGATCATGCTGGTCAAGACTCTTGTGCTGCCTCACTTCAGCTACTGTGACACTGTCATGAACGACATGACTGTTGAGCTCTCTAACCGACTGCAGCGTACACAGAACTATTGTATTCGATTTATTTTCAATGCTAGACGATTTGATCATGTTACACCTTTTTATGTACAACTATCTCTCCTAAAATTGAATGATCTTCGTACTTTGCACATATTAACTCTGCTTCACTCAATAATCAAAACCAAATCTCCATCTTATCTGTCTGAGAGCTTCAGATTCCTGTCTGAGATCGGTGAACGTGCAACAAGGCATGGCAACTTGCTGCTAGCTTTTCCCATTCATAGAATGACGACTTTTGAGAGATCATTCACTGTCACTGGTTGTAGGCTGTGGAATAATCTTCCTGCTTCTGTCCGGGCCATTGATGGGCATGCTCGCTTTGGGGTGGAGGTCAAGCGGATTTTGTTGGCGGGTCTGCGGGGGTAGTGTGTGGTTGGCGCTTGGAACTGGTCTGGTGGGCTGTGTGAATGTTGTATGAATGATTATATTAATAATTCCTTTTTTTACTATTGTTTCTTGAATTATATCATTGATTTTTTTTAGTCTAAATGCAGATTGACTGTTTTGTTCCAACTATGTTTCTATTTTGTAGCTATATTATTTTATGTATTTTTATTTATATATTAAGTTACACTGTATTTTTTTTTTCAATTGCATTTGTTATGTTGAGGTTGAGTGGTAGAGAGGACTTAAAAGTCCTAACTCCACCTAATAAAGAATTTTTTCATTTCATTTCATTTCATGAAATCCTCAAAAAATCAGATTGTGCTCTAGAGAAAAACAGAAACTCTCACCTTGAAAAACTTTCTTCCCTGTACAAATCCCACTTCCAAAATAACCTGCCTCTTCAAATGCACCATTCCAACATTCCCAACCCCCCCCCCCTCTCTTCAGTGACAAACCCAGCCTTGCCTCACTCTTGAACCTACCACCAAGCTGCCATATTCCGCCCTCCTTACCCAAACGTTTGCCCCAACAATCTACATCTCCTTCAATCCAACAAGAAAACGTTGAAAATCCCACTGTCCTCAACCTATCCTCAAGAAACCTTTCACCTACAGATCAATCAGTCCTCAACAAGGGTCTCCCTTTTGCCCCAACTCCCAAACTTAATGCCATAAACCTTCTCTCTGATACTGTTCACTTCACTAGATATCTCAGATGGCAAGTATACTTCAGTGGCAACAACACTTCTGACCCTTCTTGCCCACCCCCTCGACTACTTCTGACCAAATCATCAAAAAGTTTGCCCCAAAATCCAATCGTGAACCCAGCCAACCACCCTGTTGAAATCTTCTGCAATTTACTCCTAAACAAAGTCAGTTCTAAAAAATTCATTGAATCCCTCACTCCAACCCCCAACCTCACACCCCAAGAGTTAAATCCATCAAAGGCCTTTGCTCTGACCCCAGTATTTTCATCACCAAAGCTGAAAAAAGCTCAACTGTAGTCTTACTGAACACCACGGATTACATCAATGAAGCCAACCGGCAACTCACCAATCCTAAACAGTATCAACTCCTGCCTTCTGACCCTACTCCACAAATCCAAAAGAAAGTCTTCAAATTTCTGATGCATTACGGTCCATCTGAAGGCCTCTCGGACTCAGACATCAACATCCTTTCGCCAGACTCTCCCAACACACCACACTTCTATCTTTTCCAAAAATTCATAAAGAAGGCAATCTTGGTCGTCCCATTGTTTCAAGCATAAATAGCCCAACTGAACGAATCTCTGCCCTTGTTGATTTCCACCTCCAACCCATTGTTGCCTCCTTACCCTCTCATATCAGAGACTCCTTCCACTTCATAGATATCCTAAGAAACACAACCCTACCAACTGACCAACAACTCCTTCTTGTTACCATTGATGTAGCCTCCCTCTACACTTCCATCCCCCATTCTGAAGGCTTAAAATCCCTTGAGCATTTCCTTTCCTCACGATTCCTCACGACCCATACCCTCCATCCCTTCAACCTCCTTCCTAGTAAACCTTGCCAAACTGGTGCTCACAAGCAATGCCTTCAGGTTTGAAGATGAATATCATCTTCAAACCCAGGGTACAGCGTTGGGCACCAGGATGGCACCATCCTATGCAAACCTATTCATGGGCCTCCTTGAACAAGATTTCCTTTCCAAACAAACCCTATCCTCCCTGATATGGCTCCGTTTTATTGACGACATATTCCTTATATCATGGACATGATACCCTCTCCCACTTCCTCAATCAACTCAACTCCAACTACTCTGTCTCCTTCACCTGGAATATTTCTGAATCCTCCATCAACTTCCTAGATGTCAATGTAATCCTTTCCAACTTCAATACCTTATCCACCAATACTTTCACCAAATCCACCCACACTCAACAGTTCCTACACTTTGAGAGTTGACATCCCTACTACATCAAAAGATCCCTCCCACGTTCCCTCTCAATCCGAGACCAAGAAAATTGCAGTGATCCCCAACCATCTTGACTAGTATCTCAAAAAACTCCACCAATCCCTCCTGAAATGTAACTATCCTGAAAGGTTGTTACAGAAACAAATCTCCTCCAAAACTGGCACTAATCCAACCACAAGAAATTCCCAAACTCCAAAGTTCTGTACCACCTACTTCCCTGGAATTGAAAACCTCAAACCTCTACCAAACACCTTTTCCAGCAACCACCCACCCTCATTTATAAGCAACCTCCCAACCTTAAGAAAATTCTCAGTAAAAACAAATTACTCACCTCTGATGAAATCCCAACTCCACCTGGTACCCTACCTTGCAAACGCCCCTGCTGTAAAACCTGTCCTATCACTGATTCTTCCATCTCCTTTACCAGTCCTATCACCAACTACACCCACAAATCCATCAATCCAGTAATTGCATCTCCAAAAATCTACCTCCTTTCCTGCAACTTCTGTCCTGCCTTCTACATAGGTGAAACCATCACTGCCCTAAACCTCCGGATCAACAATCACAGGGCCTCCTTTAAAAATAATACTTCCTTACCAATCCCCACCCATGGCTCTGAGCACAACAAGAACTTTGACCAATGCTTCAAAGTCAAAGTCCTTGTCACCTTGTGATGAATTCTACAATTCCTTTCTCCAATTTTAGTCTAATTCTTTTTTTATTTCTAATTTTAAATCTCCTCTTTTCTATCAATTCATAATTTACACCTTTCCTTATCCATAACCCACTCAAATTTGAAATATCCCGCTTGAAATAACCCATCATGGCCCACCACCTAATCCCATAGTGGTCACGACCGATAGAATGTTCAAATCTGCACCACTTCACTTCCTGTTTGATTGACAAGGGGGCCCAGCTCCCGAAAATTCTTGTTCAAATGTAAGTTTTTAAGTGTTTTTAATCTATCCATGTCGTATGTATCCTGTTTATATTTATACAGTATTACTATTTTATTATTTATATTCATATTGATAAAATACATTTTATTGATATAGGTATAATTCGAATCAATTTCTCATCACAGCAAAATCATCATAATTCAATTTTGCTATTCTCGAAGCAATATATGCTTGTTATCATAATTTGCATTTTGTAACTTACTGCTCCAATTTATTGTATATTTTATTGATATAGGTATAATTCGAATCAATTTCTCATCACGGCAAAATCATCAGCTGTCGTTTAAGCAAAGAAAATGCTTTTTCGCAAATACAATGTATATTATTTTGACTTTACAAACAAGATCTAAGACAAAAAAAATTGTCAAAAGCTACTTATTCGGGCAAAATCACTCAGCCAACTACGAAAAGATTTTGCCAAAGCTCTGGATTTATCTAGTGAGCTTCAACTTGAAGCAGACAAGGAATTTAAGCCTAATTATGCATCACTCAATAGTGCTGATGGAATGATTGATCATATAAATGCTACAGTTCTTAACATTGAACAATGGAAGATTTCAGCACAAAATAAAAATGAACAGGCTCAAAGTGAATCTCAACAAACTGTTGGCCTGCCCAAATTCGAGTTGAAAATTTTCAAGGGCGATGCTATGGAGTGGATATCCTTCATCAATTTATTTGATTCGAGCATACATGCTAATACTGCCTTGTCAAACGTAGTCAAATTTCAGTAATTGTTGGGTTCTGTTGTTGGAGAACCTTTGACGAATTTGATTAAATCTTTGCCAATTACTGATGCTAATTATAAAGTAGCCTATGACCTTCTAAAAGAACGCTACCATTCACCTCGGCGTTTAATTACTATGCACTTGAATCAGGTTCTTGACTTACCTACTGTCAACCACTCTTCTACTCATATGAGAAAATTTGTAAACTCTTTTAATGAGAATATTCAAGCACTGAAAGCTTTGGAAATTGACATAACGGCAAACAATCCTCTACTTTGTGCCATGATCATGTAAAAATGGACAACACTATTAGAAAAAGGTTTGAGCATTCTCTCTCGTTGGATAAAACTAATAATTCAGTTTTATCAGCTCCTATGAAAATTATCAGATTTCTCAATCAAGAGTGTAGTGAAATTGAGAATTCGAATCTTCACTCTTCAATCAACAAGCACCTTTGTTTCTGAAAATAAATTTTTAAACTGAATAAGAATTTTGTAGGACACAAATCTGGAAATGTGTCTCTAATGACATACAATGATGATGAATCAAACTCTGAAGATAGAATTGATGCTTGTTTTGTGTGTGAGAAGGCGCACAAAATTCACTCATGTCCAGTTTTCAAAAACCACTCTGGAACTCTGCTGACTCGGGAAGTCAGTCATGTTTCCTCACTGAGCAGGCTGCTCAGATATTATGTGCACCTCGTAGTAAGAGCAATCACAGTGTAGTGGGCCTTTCTCAAGTTCCTACAAGTTCTAAAGGGCTTACCTCTCTTTCTATTCAAACTTTGGGCGAAAAACTGATCTCGCCTAATCAAGACTTTCTAATAATTGATAAAATTTGTGCAGATCTCCCTCGCATGGAAATTGATCCAGTTGTATTTGAAAGAGTTCGATCTTATGTTTTAGCTGATCCAACCTTTCACTTGCCTGGAGGTATAGATGTTTTTCTTGGAGGCTCTGTTCTTGAATCAACTCGTTCACAACCTCGGCCCTAGTTTACCAAGTTTAATTGGAACCCATTTCGGATTCTTGGTCATGGGTAACACTCCATGTAAACATGAAGCTGATGCTCCTATTACTTTACACTTGTCTACCACGCTCTTGGTGATTAACAACTTGGACCTGCATAATTCCCTACAACAATTTTGCCAGCAAGAAGAGACTCCAGTATGAACTAGAAAATCTAAAGAAGAAGAACTTTGTGATGAACATTTCACTACTACTTATTCTCGTGAACCTACTGGACGACTTTGTGTCAGATTACCCTTCAAACCAAATCATCCCTCACTTGGACAATCTAGAGACATTGCCGAGAAAAGATTACATTCATTGGAGAGAAAATTCAAAGTTCAACCTCAATTCCATTCCTTAAACACTGACTTCATGACTGAATACATCTCTTTGGGTCATATGGAAAAGGTTCATATGACTGATTTGACAACACCACATTATTATTTCCTCCCACATCATTGAGTTCTTAAAGAATCAAGTAGCACTACTCGCTTATGCACAGTGTTTGATACAAGTGCCAAAACTTTAAATGGTACCTCTTTGAACGAAATTCTCCTCACTGGGAAAAAATGCTATGGCATACAAACAAATTCTATGGCGTACAAACAAATTCTACTCAGCCTACATCAATCTTCAAACTAAGTACAGTAACATATGGAATGAGTTGTTCTCCATATATTGCCATCAAAACTCTCCACCAACTTGCCATTGAAGACAGGGATTCCTATCCAGAAGCTGCAGAACTTCTACAATCTCAAACTTTTGTTGACGATGTGATAGCTGGTGCTGACACAGAAGAAGAAGCTTTAAGACATCAGAAGCCACTTATTTCACTCCTCAAGTGTGGACAACTTGAACTCCGTAAATGGATCTCCAACTCAACTTTACTTCTATCTGACCTTCCGAGTGAACATCTTGAGACTCCTGTATTTCTCCAAGACAATCATCCTCATTTCACCATTCTAGGCATACATTGGTCAGCATCAAATAACTGCTTCACATATACCTTGAACTATCCAAATAATGCTGCAACCAAGCGCCAAGTGCTAAGTGTAATTGCTCAAATCTATGACCCATGTGGTTGCAAACACCTCCTCATCGTTTAAAGACATTCGTCGCTAACCGAGTTGCTCAGGTTCAAAAGCTGGTACCTCTTGATAGCTGGAGACATATTGCCAGTGAGGACAACCCTGCTGATTGTGCATCACGGGGAATACTCCCTTTCGAACTACCTGATCATGAGCTTTGGTTGTCAGGCCCTTCTTGCTTAAAAGAGTCTCATCAAGTGTGGCCAGTCTCAATATCCACTCTTACACCACTTTCTGACACTGGAGAGTGCAAACCTCTGTCACCAGTTACACTTGTTGTCACTGATCGTCAAGAATGGGATCTCCCCACTAAATTTTCCCACTTCAGTAAATTACAACGTGGGTGATGGCATATATTCTGCAATTTATCTTCAACCTACAACACTCACAAAAAAGAAGTGTATCTCTTACTGCTAATGAACTGACAACGGCCAAGCTGACTATCTTCAACCTACTCCAATCTTCAGCTTTCAAAGATGACCTTGAAACACTGAAAAATAGCAAGGATAAGCCGTTGTCAATGGCACTACGTCGACTCTCTCCTATCATTGATAAGGAAGGAATTCTGTGAGTTGGAGGATGCCTCAACAACTATCACTCATCTGAAGATGTTCGGCTTCGGTTATTCTCACTAAAAGACATCATGTAGTCAATCTGCTCATCGATTTCTACCATTTGAAATACCTTCATTCTGGAACTCAATTGATGCAATTTCTTCTTGCCTAGCAGGTCTGGATCCTCTCAGCCGGCAGCACAATTCGTTCTCCCATCTTCAAATGCATCACCTGCTTCCACCACAAACCTCGCAATGAAAACCAAATCATGGGTGATCTACATCAGGTTTGAGTGACACCTGCTCGATCTTTCCTGAACACTGGAGTTGACTATGGTGGTCCTTTCAATATCAAGGTCCACAACCTTCAAACCAATCACTTGACAAAAGCCTATATCTGTGCATTTATTTGTCTGGTTACTAAAGCCATTCATATTGAAGTAGTAACAGATATGTCAGCTGAATCCTTCATAGATGCCCTAAAACGATTTGTATCTCGACGTGGTTCATGCATGGTTCATTCCACTCCAATTATGGCACAAACTTTGTTGGTGCTAATAATATACTTCAAGCTCTTTTGAAGTCAGAGAAAGCACGAATTGCTGAGTTCACTGCTCAGCATGAAATAACATTTCACTTCAATCCACCTGCAGCTCCTCATCAAGGTGGTCTTTGGGAAGCAGCAATAAAGAGCATAGAACACCATCTCCGTCATGTAGTTGGTGATTACATACTGACTGGTGCAATTCATTACTCTCACTACCCAGATTGAAGCAATTTTGAATTCAAGACCGCTCACTCCTCTATCCAACGAATCAAGTGATCTCACAGCCCTCACACCAGGCCACTTCTTAATTGGTTTATCCCTGGTTGCTGTTCCTGAGGAAAGTCACCATACCACACTCAATCGCCTCAATCATTGGAAGCTGATTGAGGCCTTCCACCAATGCTTATGGAAACGCTGGCAGCTGGAATACTTCCACACCTTACATCAACGTGTGAAATGGACTAAAGCCACAACCAACCTGCAGATTGGTGATCTAGTTCTGATTCATCAGCCTACACCACCGCTCACTTGGCTGCTGGCAAGAATTGTTGATGTGTCTCCTGGGAAAGATGATGCTGTGAGGGTGGTTCACCTGAGGAAACAGCATGGAAGATTAACTAGGCCTGCTCTTAAGGTCTTCCCTCTACCAATATCTCATTAATTATAAAACACTTATTGAAATGGGCTGCTTTTTATTTTAATGGGCAAGTTTTATTTTGTCTCATTAATTATCTAGCCAAGCTAGGCATATGTATATTTATATATATTTATTTGTTAATTTTCAGTTTTGTAATATCACAATAAGGTGTGATAATTATATACTATTGTTTGTTAATTTAATCCTAGGAGGATTCAAGGCCCCCGGTATGTTAAGTAATAATCATACTGAATTAATAGCTCACTACTTATTTTGTATTAGTTTCGTATTTTAGTGCCACACGCCCGCCAACAATGTAATTATTATTGTAATTGAGTCATCATTATATTCTTTAGCTAAGGTTGTCTAAGAAGATGACAAGTTTTTAAAAACAAATTTTATTCACCGAATCGTCGGACATAGCCCCGACGTTCAGAGTTGAAGAACGAAAACGGACTAAGCACGGCGCGCAGGCCGCTAATTGGTTTTATTGAATACTAATGCTATAATAATATAATAATATCGAGTGACCTGGCTGGCTCAGGTCTGGTGTCAGAGTTTTCAGGTCGCAACTGATCAATTTCAGGGCCTCTGACATGACCTAACGACTACTTTTTAGGCAGCCGGGACCGACGGCTTAACGTGTCCATCCGATACACGGGAGTGGCCCGAGATAAATATCTTGCCCGGGCCGGGATTTGAACCCGGGCCTCTGAATCACAAAGCCAGCATCTGATCCACTCGGCTACGGCCACTCCAATACTAATGCTGACTAAGCTCACTACTACTAGCACACCTATAACTCCTCCACCCCAAAATTTTTCATCGTCCTCGATGTAAAGTTCATAATTTGGGTATAGCATACACCAAAGTTGGGGGTTGTTGTGGAGTATTTAACAATCATACATTTTTAGGCTTCGAAGCATGATTACGATATAAAAAGACTATAAAAACCAATACAAAAATTGAAATAGCAACTAACAAATACATTATATTCTCACTACCATAATCGTTAAACAAAGATAAATCATTAAAATTATAATTCTGTTTCTCAAAGGTTGACATGTTTTTCATATCATCTAGTTCTTCTATCAATAAAATTTTATCAGGAATATTAGTCAATTTAAATGATTTAGACATTTTGAAAGTAGAAGGAAGACGTTGGTCTTTCATTACATCTCCATTATCTAAATGAATAAGAAATGATTTTGAAGGATTTATTTTATCATTATTGATTTTGATATGTGATTGACCATATCCATAGATACAATTACATAATTCATCATAGTTCATAAAAGGAATAGGTTCAGAAATATAATTACGTTGACAATTGGTCAATTCATTATTTTCTAAGATATCCTCAATACAAAGATCATTGATTTTACGCATTGTTCGACAATAAGAGGCGTTGAGGTCATGTAGACATTGGTCTAGTACCACTAAGCCTGATTCAGCTACAGAAATAAAATTAATTTCTCACTGACATTCATTGTATAAAAATTATTATCTAGGAATACAGGATAATTGATGAGACAATAGGTATCAAGCATAGCACTTCTCATGGGAACGGAAATAAAATATGTAATAAAATTCTCAGAGATAGTACAATGAACTGTGCTTAATTTCCACAGCGTTTCAATATTCTCACTAGCAATTTTTCCTCTGTGGGAAAGTGTGATATTTACAAAGTCAGATTTATGGATAGTTGAATAATGAATTTTCGAATTGGAACAAAACTCTATACTATCTAATAATGCATTTACTTTGATCTCCATTAACTCTAGATTCAAATTGATTGAAGATATCGTTAAAATTTGATTCAATACAGTTGCTTGTGAATAAGTCACATTCTTAATCAAATCATTATTACTATTAATCCTATTCAAATCGTAATTAAACTTATCAACTAAATTATTATTTACAACAATATTTTTCTTTTCATTTTCAATAAGGATCTTCTCATTCTCTTCTAATTGGTTAATAATTTGATCATAATTCTTTTTATCATCTGCATCTAAGTTACCAGTAAACCAGGTGATAGCTTTCCCTAATCCATTAAACAGTCCTCTCTTTTTACGAGATGAAGGATACGAAGGAAACAATAAACTTAATTTTTCGAAAAGATTGTCACGCATTTGCATGAAGGGAATCATAAGGTTTTTCAATGATGGTGATACATTTTGCAACTTGTCAATAGAATCTGATAAATCCTTAATTTCTATCTTAATGCTACTTATATTAGAATAATGTAAGAATGTCAATGTCTCGTTTATGTACATTATGTCGTTCAATTTGTACTGGTATGAGTCCGGCTGTGTTAGTCAAGTCCACTATAGCTCGTACGCTTGTACCAGGGGTTGATAATGGAGGATTAGAGCCAGAAGCAGTATTATCTGTAACAATACGTTTCTTTTTCACTTTCCTATTTCGTTTCAATCTATTGGGATGAAGTTTCAAAGTTCTTTTCTTAGATTGATACGTATTTTCACCTATCTTTTTTGCTTCAAAGTATTTTGGGAGATATTTCTTGTTCTGAATACTTCTCACATATCTTACGTCATCTGAATAATTTGGGGGTTCTTCACGATTTTTGTTAAGTTTCTCTGTTCTCTTTTCTTTCTCTTGATCAGTTTTCTTTTTGATGATATCACGGAAAGTTTCCAACTCTTGGAAATATCTGTCAGCTAATTCTTCAGTAATTTGCACTGGAGTTTTATCCAAAGTATTGAAATGTTTGAATTTGCCGAAAGTTAATTCTAGTGGGGTCATTTGGTGAGTCGAATTCAAAGAGTTGTTGTATGTGATAATAGCAAGGTCTAGTTTCTCTTTGAAAGATGCTTGTGGCATTTCAGTTCCAATTCCAGTGAGCAATTCAACCAGAGTGGAATGCGCACGTTCTAACAAACCTTGGCTATCTGGATGTCCAGATGAAGCGTAATGGGGTGTTATCTCATATAATGCTAAAAATTGTCTCACAAGAGCATTATCAAATTCCTTTCCTCCATCCATACACATTGTATAGGGGATATTTTGAAATGTAATCTTTCAGCGCTTTCGTTATGGCAGGGACATTAACATTATCAATCACAAAAGCTTGGAAGAATTTAGAAAATAAGTCAATTGTGGTCATCACTTTATGGGACTCGAACGAAAATACGTCTACTTGAATTTTCTCGAAAGGTCGCATTGGGGTAGGTGTTACTTGATACTGAATTTTAACAGGCCTTCGATCGTATTTTGTGCGTAGACATGTTGGGCAATTATTTACATAATTCGTTACATCACTATGCATATTGGGCCAATAGTAATTACGTCTCAATTTCAAATAGTTTTCGTTTATTCCACGATGGAATAAAATGGAATATTTCGTTTATTCCACGATGGAATGTTTTACCTTCATGATAAGATGAAACGAGTTCTTTCTGTTCTTCCACATCGGTTACGTCTGATAATTTTATCTTATAAATTTTGAATTTCGTAGTTTGACTTGCCTCTTTCAGTTTTTCAATCAAAAAATAGAGAATGCTTTCCGCAATGGGCTCGAATTTCTTGTTAGGACTTTCGAAAACAATACCGTAGGTGAGATCTGGTTGGAATTAAGTTTTCAACTTCTCTAAGTTATTTGAAATATCATTTTTCGATGAGACAGTGATGTTGACTCTATTCTTATTGAACACTTTCATGAAATGAATTCCAAATTTTCCACGTTTTAGGACAATTTGATATTTCTCTTTGTTGATTGGAGAACTGTCGCCTACTATAGCGGCTCGGTCATCAGATGATTCTTGTGAATGAATCGTGACTAAAGAGTCATTGTCATTTTCCATTTCATTGTTTTGATCTGGAGGCACGTTCAGATTTTGATTTGGAAATAAATCTGCAAGTACTTGATCTAGGTCAACATCAGTTTCATTCATTAATTCATCCATTGGTATTTCAAGAGAATTTGTAGGTGAATTGAATTGAAGTATTTCTTCTGAATCTAAATTAACAAGAGTTTGAAAGTCAATTATTTCGTTATCCAGTACTTCTGAAGCTTTAATCGGATTTCGAGATAATGCGTCGGCGACTACATTCGATTTTCCTTTTAAATATTCCACAGTGAAATCGTACTCTTCCAAAAGAAGTTTCCATCTTAAGAGTTTGGAATTTGGTTCTTTTAAGTTCCTGAGCCAAACAAGGGGTTTGTGGTCTGTTTTAACAACAAATTTTCTACCATACAAATAAGGTCGAAAATGTTTTATGCTCCAAACGATACTTAATAACTCTTTCTCAATGGTTGGTAGATTACATTCTGCTCTATTGAGAGTACGGGATGCGTATGAAATTGGGAGGTCGGATCCATTTATGTTCTGTGAAAGGACACTGCCGATAGCATAATTTGATGCGTCTGTCGTCAGAGTAAATGTTTTCTCAAAATTTGGAAATGTCAATATGGGTGAATTACACAGAGCTTGTTTCAAGTTATTGAATGCTTTTTTGTATTCAGTGTTGTTGACATTGATTTTTTCGTCTTTTCTCAAGGCTCTAGTTAGAGGTTGGGCAATTTTCGCATAGTTTTTAATGAGTTTTCTATAGAATCCGGTCATACCAAGAAATTGTTTTATTTCTTTAACGGTTTTCGGTATAGGAAACTGTGAGACAGCTTCGATTTTGGCAGGATTAGGACGAATTCCATCCTTTGAAACAATGTGTCCTAAAACAATAATTCCATGTTACAAAAGTTTGTTTTATCTAGTTGAATCTTCAATTGATAATCTCTCAATTTCTTGAATACTCTTCTCAAATCTTTCAGGTGTTCTTCAAATGAGTCAGAAAAAATTATTATGTCATCCATATACACTAATGCATTTGGAGTGTCGCAAAATATAAGATTCATAGCTCTCATGAAGCTTGGTGGTCCGTTCTTTAGGCCGAAAGGCATCCTTACAAACTCGTAATGACCGTCGTCTGTGCTGAATGCAGTTTTAGGAATATCTGCTTCTTCTACTTCGAGTTGATGGAAGCCAGATGCTAAATCTAAACTCGTAAAATAAGTTGCTCTTCCAATTTTTCCAAAAAGGTCTTCTATGTTTGGGAGAGGGAACTTGTCACTTTTTGTCTTGTCGTTAATTTTTCGGTAGTCAATTACTAAACGTACTTTACGTTTTCCTGAATTGTCAAGCTTTTTCGGTACTACCCAGAGTGGGGAATTGTAAGGTGAATTTGAAGGTCGGATAATTTTTCCGTCAAGTAATTTTTGAACTTCGATTTTTATGTCGTCTCTGAAAGCTACGGGATACCTATAATTTTTGGTATATACAGGAGAATCGTCAGTTGTCTCAATTCTATGTTTTAGTAAGTGAGTTGCAGTCAGTAAAGTGTTTTCTAATTTTAGTATGTCTTGGAATTCATGAACTGAATTTACAATTTGGTCTTTGTCACGTCTGTCAATATGGTCAAGTTGAATGATTTGGGAGATTTCGTCATGAGTCAAGGATTTCTCGGAAGGAGAACAATCCATTAATTCGCACTCTTCGATTTCAAGACACTCGATATTTACATCTCTTTCAACGTCGGAAAAATATTCATATTCACAAAAATCTCTATCAGTTACATTTACAAGTATTTCATTCAATTCTAAAGCTGGTATATTCGTTATGCCTAGCTTTGCATCTGATCTGTTTATCAGGGGTAGTTTCAAAGAATTAATTCCTTTGTGAATTTTAACAGGAGTAAGTCCATTCAAAATAAATGTTTCGTCAGGGTAATCATACAGTTTGTTTGAAAATCAATTTGAGCTCCAATTCTACTGAGGGTTTCGTGACCTAGCAAAATATCGTAATTAGAACTAAAGTCATGTACAAAATACGATTCATTACTTAAACTAGCATACACAGAACTTAAATCTAAATTAACACGCCAATGTCCTGTAGCTTCTCCGGCTGGTGTTTTGATTTTGAATTCATATTTTTCTACATTATTACACGGGAAAGTCTTATTATCAGTTCTTACAAAATTATACTTGGATCCAGTATCAATTAATATTTTTTTACTATCATTTACACACAAGAATGGCAACTCGTTCTTTTCACAATAGTTCATTTCAATCACCTCTGATTGCTTTGAGTGTTGTCTGCTCCTAAAAAATCATGGAAAGCTTCGGCGAGTTTGTCGACTTTGTCTGATAGCTGTTGAAATTTGGAGTTATCGACTACTTCAGTTGTTTCAACTGGTTCAGTCAAATGAACTGAATTTGATTTTCTTAGATTCGAAACGGTTCGCATTGATACATCAGTATTTTGGCGATTTTGATTTTGTTGAAATCTATTCTGGTTATTCACATTCTGATTAGGATTTCTGTGTTGAAAGTTTTGAAAGTTCTGAGGTTTGAATTGTTGAGATTGAAACTGTTGATTATTTTGACAAAATTGATTTGGAAATGATTGTTGTTTGTTTGCTTGAACATGTTGAGAGTTTTGAAATTTAG
The DNA here is from genome assembly GCF_014356525.2 of Nilaparvata lugens. Classification (NCBI taxonomy): domain Eukaryota; kingdom Metazoa; phylum Arthropoda; class Insecta; order Hemiptera; family Delphacidae; genus Nilaparvata; species Nilaparvata lugens. Next base: position 75,883,182 of record NC_052518.1, on the reverse strand, counting down.
ATTGGTTGTTGTTGTGATGAGATTTATCATGGGTATTGTAACTTTTGTAGTGCATTTTTGGAACATCGGTTGAAAAGTTCAAGTGTTTTAAAACAGCGTTGCTCTCACTAATGATAGCTTGTCTTGCGTCTTGTAGATTTTTTGTAAATAATAAATGGAAGTGATTGGCTGGGGCTTCAATAATGTCACTTGTACAATATCCAGTTAGTAGAGTTTCTACCACTTCAAGAAATGATATGAGTTCAATTGGATTTCCGTGATAATCGGGGATTAGATCGAGATCACCCTTAGGTAATGGTTTTGAAATAGTCGTTACCTGTGCTGCAGATGCTTGTTGCTCTGGCTGCAGGAATGCCGCTGCTGCTGCATCAGTCATGTTGTCTTTGGCAGGAGGTGGTGTTGGTGGCTGTAGTCGAACGTCTTTGTCTTCTTCTTCTGCTTCCTCAAGCAATTTCCTGAGTGAGGGTCGGTGGTTCAACCTCAAGGAATCTGGATGACAGGAGTTGAATGAATGTCTGCCAGCCAGGATTAAGTTGATGATGATACCACTTCACTTTTATAGCACATTACTTCACAAAACTTCCGATCGCGGATTCAAGTCGAAATGGGTGTTAAGAATTAAAATTCACAGAAAAACCCAAAATTTTGATCGCAAATTTTCCTTCACCCGTCCCTGTTTGGGCGCCAGCTAAGGTTGTCTAAGAAGATGACAAGTTTTTAAAAACGAATTTTATTCACCGAATCATCGGACATAACCCCGACGTTCAGAGTTGAAGAACGAAAATGGACTAAGCACGGCGCGCAGGCCGCTTATTGGTTTTATTGAATACTAATGCTGACTAAGCTCACTACTAGCACACCTATAACTTTTGTAGTACACCTGCGCGGTACTATCACTCCCAGGCCTCTAATCGCATATCTCTGTCTGGGTGAGAGTTCGCCAGGAGTAGCTAGCTATAGTGAGGTCCAAGTTATAATGGCAGTGGATGAAGATAGAAGAACAGCATTGCCAATTGTCTGCCTTAATTAATTATATTTCAACATTGTTAAAAATGGATTTGGAAACTTTGTGGAGCTATAAAAAGATAGAGCTATCTGTTTTGTCAAATGATAGAAAAGGATAGCAACACCAATGTTAATCAAATACTGCCATTATAACTTGGACCTCACTATAGGTCTAGTATGAGTCTCTTGCTCGCCTCTGCTGAATTCAGTCAGTCACACCCTACCTAAGCATAGTACATGAACTGCAGGTAGCCCTTGCAGCGTCACAGTCCAGCAAGGTTTTCATTAAAAAAATACTCCAACTGATGGAGCCACTTTGATAATGAAATTTTCAACACATTGACTGGGCGTGCCCTTACTGAGTTTGGCAGGAAGTTGAACATTCGCACTGACAACACTGGAAAATTGTCCTCCACTCTTCCACAGCGTGGCACATCCAAGACCAACCCCCCCCCCATGACCAAGTTCCATGTGAATGAATGCACTTCGTCCCTTCTAGTAAGTGTGCAAATGCTATTCCTAACGTGTAGGAGCAATGACAATATGATTAACTATATGAATGCTCAAACATTGGGATATGGGCTGGCAGTGTGCAGTGCATCATATACTCACTCAACATCATTACACAGAGTGCATTTTTCTGGAGCAGGTGTATGTCTTATGTCTTTCCCATGCGCCAAATGTCCCTATATACATATAAATGACATATAGTCCATTCAAGGAAATGTTATGGAGGGAAAAGTTTGGAAGACAATTTTTGACCTCACAGTTCTGTTTAGGGTAGTAAGGAGGTAAACATATCAAAAGTCATCACCCCTACCCCTTGTGCTAAGGGGGTAGGGGTGGTTCAAAGGTACCATTTTTTGGTTTCTCGCATACAACTCGAAAGCTATGTATTTTACCGACATAAGTGTTATATATAAAAGCTTACATAATTCCTACAATATTCACTGCATGGTACAGCATCATAAGGCGTTCATTACTAAAGTAGCCCCCTCATCATCCGAAGTAGATAAACAACTCTTGCAGATATTATTGGTGATATGAGACTCCCATGATAATTTGACATCAATACAAAAACCAAGTAAGGTCACAGGTCCATCAAGAATCTATGTTCTTCTTAGAGTACAATCTCCCAAGTCTTGGTCTCATTCAATTCCAGCTTCTTTCTGCTGCAAGAGCTCCTGAGCTTCGAATTTTGCATCATGGGCTGACCAATGATGGTGATGTCATCAGCAAAAAGCAAGCTATAGTGAGGTCCACCTTATAATGGCAGTGTTTGTGCTGAGTAATAATCATACTGAATTAATAGCTCACTACTTATTTTGTATTAGTTTCATATTTTAGCATCACACGCCCGCCAGCAATGTAATTATTATTGTAATTGAGTCATCGTAATATTCTTTGTAGTACGCCTGCTACACCCTGGTACTAACACTCCCAGGCCTCTAGTACGAGTCTCTTGCTCGCCTCTGCTAGATTCAGTTGGTCACACCCTACCTCTTGTAAATGCCTAGTTCAAACCTCTCCCCCAAAGTCGCTACACAGTATTCCATTATTTGTTAAAAAACCTCATTTAGTTAGACCTCATTATTTTTGTTTACACCTCAATACATGTGTTACCAGTGAAAGTGTCCAGTGAACTATGCATAATTTTTCCATGGCCATGGACGAGAATACAGGTAACAACTCCAAAAATGACTCAATGTACTGTGAACTATATTATAATTTTTTCCTCATTTTTAGTATTACTTCATCTTGTATTATGTCTCTCATTGCTTGAATTGTCAAGCTGGTCCATCGGAAACTCAATTCATAATATTACAGTTAAAATCATATGCTCTAAAAATATTATTCTTTTTTCGTCCTCAAACCCAATAACAAACAGTTTGATTAGCAATGGTATTGCTATCCTTGTCTATCATTCAACAAAGCAGATAGCGCTATCTCTCTCGCTTTGTTCTGTTGCCAGATCGCATTTTAAGAATGTAGAATCAATAATTAATTAACAAGATATTTCATCTTGATCATGAAAATTTATTTTGAAATATAAATTTAATTTATTGTTTTATAAAATATAATTGATAATTCTGTATGAGCATTGAGAATGAACAGTTAATATTACATCAATAAACTTGTATCAGCCCAGAGGATTGGCAACATTGTTCTGCTACCTTCCTCCACTGACATTATAACGTGGACCTCGCTATAAAACCATCCATGTGCAATTCGTTTATCATAAACAGCGGGCCAAGTACTATACCTTGTGGCACCCCACGTGGTACATTTTCTTATTATTATTATTAATGGCACCCATTATCGAAATTAACCAACCTGTCTTTTATTCTTGAGGAAATCAGCCACTGAACTCTATACTAACTGGAATGGACTAGCAACACAAAGAAAGTGAGGCAGCTGGTAAAGATAGGCAACCCGCATTGCTGTGGGATTTGTCATTTTGTAACACATTGGCTCTTATGGGAAAATGCATTGCACAGTTTCAATTTCTATTTTATTTCTATATTGTATGTCTTATTTCATGGAAGCGTTATTTTTCCTTTATTAAGCAGTTCATTGTTAACTTTTTGAGAGCAAGAATAATGAAATAGGTTGAATATGAATAAAGAAAAGATTTTTTCATTTGTGACTGCAGTAGTTTTAGTATTGTCACAAGCAAGGGAATAACTTTGGGCCAGATTTCAGAGAAGTGTATCATTTATTAATTTTTATTTATTCAACAAGGACAAATATAAACTGTCATGAAATGATTGGGAATGAAAAAACAGGCTCATAGTCCTTATTATTCCAATCCCGAATTTTGTTCATACACAGTCCAAACAAGGGTGACTTATGTTTATTTTGATAGGATATACTATTGTTTTTTGGATTATATGATTTATTGTTATTGTTAAAGGAAAGATTTATGATTTATTGTTTAAGGAATTATCTCAATTTAATAATATAGGCCTACTTACAGCAGGCTATCAATGTAGAATTATGTAGGTGTGCAATGGTGTAATTTCAAATCATGTAAGAGTGGAAGTTTCAGAAATGAGGCAAATAACGAAGAAACATTTTATTATATTATATGACTATGATAAGCAAACAGTAAAATATGCTACATAATTACCAGAGTAAAATGAACAATTTGGAATTAAAAGGTTTCAAAAATTAATTACAATTCAGCTGATAACAATCTCATATTTTCTACAATAAAAGTAGGTAAATAAAATGATTTATGTGGACTCATGATGATTCAATAACACAGGATTACTGAATATGTAATGATAGCAATATACTAGGCATTCTGATAACATTTCAAATCATGTAAGTGTGGGAGTTTCAGAAATGATGCAAAGAAATCTATGGAGAAACAATATTATATTAATTGCATGATAACTATGACCATATGATAAGCAAACAGTAAAATATGCTAAATAATATTATTATAATATTTTAAATTGAATGATTATTCATCTGAAATGGAAAGGTTTCAAAAATTAATCACAATTCAGCTGATAGCAATATCATTTTTCAAAATAAAAGTACATACCTAAAATAAATTATGTCATCTCATGATGATAACACAGAATTATTAATCATTTGTATTTATTCTTTTTTTGAATAAGGATTTATTTGTTCTTCAACTATGTTTCTTTATTTTAGAAGCTATAAAGTAGGTCTAAATTTTCAATTAGCATAGAAACTATCACCGTATACTAGTAATATAACCAAATTTGTTGTTTTATTTTTGGTCAAATAAACTGATCAATATAGAAAAAAATATTGGAAATGTATGTAAAACAAAAAGGTTTCTTCAAATTAATTAATAGACTGAAAATTTTGTAGGACAGTGTTAAGTGCTTTGATTAGGTCATCAAAACTTTTGGAATTATTGTAGAAATTTCCTTTTTTGAGATTCAGAATAGATATTGGAAACCAACAAATGAATCGCCTAATGCCAAGAATCTCAAAGTTAGGGCCAATCGTTCTTGTGAAGTTATTGCTTCCCTCATGATGGTATCATTTGTTTGGATAACTAGTTGAATTAGTTTCAGTATATAAACAAAATAATGTTTTGACATCCTAATAAAGTTTGAATTGACAATCTCATATCTTATGTCATGTAGCAATTTATTTCCTTACTTAAACCTACAATCGTTCAACCCACCAACATCGTTTGTTGAGTTTTATTTTCGATTTTATTATACAAGTCATTGAAATAAATGATACAGCTGCATTTTGTAATAATTATCTTCAATGATGGAATGACGCCATTGTTGTCATGATGTGGAAAATTTACATCTATCATGTCTTCGTGTCGTCTGCAAATCAGATAGCTTTTTGAATGCCGAGGCATACGTGGAACGCGTCCACAAGGACGTACAGTGAATGCCGAGGCAGGTGTGCATACAGCTGTTCGCGCGAATCTGTACGGACGTGTGTACAGACAGCGTAGCGTAGCGTAGAGTAGCGTATGTTTTGCACTGAACTCTATACTAACTGGAACGGACTAGCAACACAAAGGAAGTGAGACAGCTGGTAAAGATAGGCAACCCGCATTGGTGTGGGATTCGTGATTTTGTAACACATTGGCTCTTATGGAAAAATACATTGCACAGTCTCAATTTCTATTTTATTCCTATATTGTATGTCTTATTCCATGGGAGCGTTATTTTTCCTTTATTAAGCAGTTTATTGTTAACTTTTTGAGAGCAAAAATAATGAAATAGGTTGAATATGAATAAAGAAAAGATTTTCTTTAATTTGTGACTGCAGTAGTTTTAGTATTGTCAACTTTTCACAAGCATGGGAATAACTTTGGGCCAGATTTCAGAGAAGCGTATCATCTATTTATTTTTATTTATTTAACAAGGACAAACTTAATATAAACTGTCATGAAATGATTGGGAATGAAAAAACAGGCTCATAGTCCTTATTATTCCAATCCCGAATTTTGTTTGAACACAGTCCAAAGGAGGGCTGTGTTTAATTGAAACTATTGAACACAGTCTTATGTTTATTTTGATGGGATATACTATTGTTTTTTGGATTATATGATTCATTGTTATTGTTAAAGGAAAGATTTATGATTTATTGTTCAAGGAAATATCTTAATTTAATAATATAGGCCTACTTACAGCAGGCTATAAATGTAGAATTATGTAGGTGTGCATTGGTGTAATTTCAAATCATGTAAGAGTGGGAGTTTCAGAAATGAAGCAAATAACGAAGAAACATTTTATTATATTATATGACTATGATACATAATAAAAATATGCTACTTAATTACCAGAGTACAATGAACGATTTGGAATTAAAAGGTTTCAAAAATTTATTACAATTCAGCTAATAACAATCTCATATTTTTCACAATAAAAGTAGATAAATAAAATGAATTATGTTGACTTATGATGATTATTAAATTTATGATTATTATTAACACAGGATTATTAAATATATAATGATAGCAATGTACTGGGTATTCTGATAATATTTCAAATCATGTAAGTGTGAGAGTTTCAGAAATGATGAAGGCGAAAATTATTTTTTTAAGCCCCACTTGGATGTAATGAGCTCGTTTACGTGCATCATATGGAGGCTGAAAGTGATTGTTTTCTGACCAGGCCGGTAAAATTTTTACGGCCCTAGGGCTGTAAAATAACCTTGAAATCAGCTGATTCTGATTTGATGTGAACGTGTTTACAAAATAGTTTATGTAACGGAATCAGTTTATTCTTCTAGAATTGGTTAAAGTATTTTGCAATAAAATACTATCATATTATTTGGATGAATGAAATACAGATCAGATATATATTATAAACTATTCAAATTCGATTTTTAGAGTAGGATAGAACTTCTAACCTAAACTTCCTAAGTCGATGACAACAAGCATTGTTGACGTTGACATTCAGATTGGCCAAATTTCAAGTATGCTAAAACAGCTGATCAAAAAACTTTTCATTATTTTTGTTTATTATTCAATAATTAGAACATTTATAATAAAATCATCTTATTGTCATTTGAAAGAATTAAATAGTATAAACTCAACCTCCCACATAACTGAACATAATCTTTTAGATTATTAATTTAGGCAAATCAGAATAAAAAACACTTGGTCAATTTCCTGTTATTCAGATTACCTTAGATTCGATAGAGCTATGACCTTCCACTCTTGCTTTTGGAAGTGCTTAATGACCAATTATTCTCATTTATACATATATATATATATATATATATATATATATATATATATATATATACATATATGTTCATTTTTCTGTGTGGCGAAAAATAGCATTTGCACCATTGGCAAAAATGTTTTTCCAGCTCTCAATCTTTTCTAGTCCTCGGCCTGCGGCCTCGGACTTGAAAACTGATTTCGAGCCGGAAAAGTCTCAATTTCGGCCCTACGTACGAAATATACTAATTCATTAAAATGGTAAACTCCAGCTGCGCTCGCTGAAATAGACACGATCTGCTATGGAAAACAATGTAAACAAAGGGGCTCAACCAACTGACCCAACTCCCATTTGACCCAACCTACCACTAGACCCAATTTTTTAAAATAGAGAGAAACCGCGAAACCATTTGACCAAATAGACATCTGACCCAATATACCATTTGTCCCAACTCTATGAATATCAAAAAACCAACTGACCCAATTGACATCTGACCCAACCTACCACTTGACCCAACTACTGTGCTGCACTCTGGCAAAACGTCTGCAATGTTCCAGGCTTGGTTACTCTCTACCTACGGTCTACTCTCCAGGTAAAAGTCTAGAAGGCCTTGAAACCAAGCACAACTGTTTTGACAGTTCTTGCTATCTTTGAGGTTGGATTTGTGTTATTTTGTGATTTTGAGGTTAGATCTGTATTATTAAATTTGGATGAGCATCTTATCAATCAGTAAATGATTGATGATTATTCAATTTGATATAGGTAACTTTTCACAACTAGATTTTACCTTACTCCAAGTATTGTAGTCTATTGTTGCTATCATAGTTTTTATTAAGTCAGAAAAAAGCTGTTGACAGGTATCCTACAGCCTACGATATAAGTTCTGTAAGCCAATGGAATTGAGTTACTGTATTGGAAATAGAAATTGGAAATGAATATTTATGGACATTCCTTATAACCTAGGTTAAAACCTACAACATAAATAATTGTAGAGAATGACTTTGATGGAATCTGCCTTAAAAAATTTCCTCACAAGTTTCTTCCCTCAGTAAATTTGGATAAGTGTTTCTAGAATACATCGATTTAGAGTAGCCTACCTACATAGTTTTATGAATATTTCAGAAGCTATGTTTCTGGTTGTACTATTTATTTACTGAGAAATAAACAATTTGCACAACGAAATTTGTAAAAAAATCAAATAATCTCCATGATATAGTACTCTACAATTCTCGGTTACCGGCACTTATGAGACTGCATTTCTCAGTTGAGTTATTTATTGAAGTTGTCGAAGGAGTACCACTCATCAAGAAGGCATTGATGTTTTGCACACCATAAACTATGCCACGAGAGCGCAGCACAGTAGTTGGGTCTAGTGGTAGGTTGGGTCAGATGTCAATTGGGTCAGATGGTTTTGTGATGTTTATAATATTGGGGCAAATGGTATATTGGGTCAGATGTCTATTGGGTCAAGTGGTTTCGCTGCTTTTCTCGATTTAAAAATATTGGGTCAAGTGGTAGGTTGGGTCAAATGGGAATTGGGTCAGTTGGTATGCACCCGTAAACAAACTCTACAGAAAAGTTTTCTATCTGATGCTGATGTCATGATTTGGAGATTTGGCAGTAGATGTTGGCTTCATCGACTTCCAGTATGAATATACAATAGGCTTTGTCTATTCTATAACTGGTCTAAGCAGAGAGGCAGGCAAACGCTCATCGCTTCGTCACATCAGCTGATCAGCATCATCAGGTATTGGTAGGGACATTGATATAGAGAATAAGATTAAGAAGAGCGAATTCCGCTATGATGCCACTGCGCTAGTGTAGCTACCAGAAATTTCGGGCAAGAAGTCGGGTATTTGTATTCGCTGTGTAGAAAAAGAGCCTTTTTCAAATGATAATATTTCTTTATTGAAGCATTAAAAAATATTCAAAGTATGGTAGTTTCATGCAGTGCTTATGGATGTACGAATCTGCATGCACCAGATAAAAATATTTCTTTTCATACATAAGTATTTTTATATTTTCATCGGTCATGTTTCATGCAGGCTAAGCCTAGTGCCAAATGATCGTTTCAAGGAATATTGTGCTTAGGTTGATTCATTATCATTATTTGCCAAGTAATAAAATATAAGTTTCGGTAATATTATAATAAATATTTTATTTCCACAGATCCAATATAGGTATCCATATTCCATTCCATTAATTTGTCTTATATTGTAATATTTTGTGAACTATGAAAATATTGTATGCTAAATTTGTATTATAAAAAATATTATTTGCTAAAATTGTCTATAAATTCTTCATCATTGCTATTGTTTTATTTTTCCGTTCTTATAATATGTAGTTATTTACTATCTTATATTAAATATAGGAGTATAGAGTATAGTTAGGTACCTATACTTAAGTTGCAAAACGAATGAGAAACAGTTTCACGGAATATTGTGATAATGGTTAATTTATTATCATTTGCCATCTAATAGAATATACGGTAATATTAACGATCTATAATTTTTGTTTTATTTTCTCCGTTCTTATAATATGTAGTTATTTATTATCTTATATTAAATATAGGAGTATAGAGTATAGTTAGTACCTACACTTAAGTTGCAAAACGAATGGAAACAGTTTCACGAAATATTGTGATAACAGTTAATTTATTATTATTTGCCATCTAATAAAATATACGGTAATATTAGCGTTCTATAATAGATGTTTTATTTTCCATATCCTAAATACATGGTAATAGGAAAATATTGTAAAAATGAGATTCATTTGCTAATAGAATGGATCAAAATCTGTAGTGAGGTAGGTTCACTAAATTAGATGTTTGGTCGAGTTAAAAATAATGTTCAATGAACAAATCATTGTATCATATGGTAATGGAAATGACGAAAAGTTGAAAAAAATTATATTGAAATCCATCAAGTATGTCGAAAGATATAATGCAATGAAAGTCGATGTTTTCCCATATTTATAAGTCTGTCTGGGCGCCTGACTTCTTGCCCGATATTCAATGGCGACGAGAAATGAAGGAGGCATCATGCCACAGAATATATACAGAATGGAAACTTGTAATCAAATGCCTATCTTACCAATGCTTTTTACATGACCCCAATACTAAACACGTCACGTGACCTTGGGAAGTTCCAATCCTGGTCTTCTGATTGACTCGTGGCAGTGAACGAGATCAATTGATCCGGATCATTAAAGTGATCCGAACCTACCATCAATACTATTACAATGCGGCGCTTCCTAACAAGATGGCGTATTTTGGCGTCAGTTTCCGTACTGTATGTATACTGTGATCATGCTTCCAAACGCTTGAAGGTATAGCTTAGTCATCTAACTATATATATCAATGGGTAGGGAAAATACCGCATCACCGATAATCATGCGGTGCCGTAGAGCCAAACTATAATATGTCACAAACATGATCCGAGATGCGAATCTTTTGCTTTCCAATTATCAGAGCATTCCTTGAAAAACAAGTATATTATTTCAATTTAAGAGCAAAAGACTTACTTCCCAACCTACTTCTCACATTTTAAACCTTTCAATCATCTTTTCATCATTTCCATCAAATTTCAGGTTATGTCCACTCTTACAGTTTGACTATACTCAGCTTATGAATTTTTTGGATGTGAAATTTTGATTTTTCGTGATTCCCCATAACCTACAAAAATCACAACAGCAATCTTGATATCTAGCTGTAATTTGTGATACTTATTGAAATAATTTACATACAGTTTCTCATTGTGATATAGTGAAATGTGCTTTGAGTAATAATATTTCAAATGTTCATCGCGCTCAATGAAATTCGTTTGTAATGGCATCTGCATTTCGAAAATTAGGTGAGTTTTTATCATTTACTCATATCCTACAATGCAACTTTATTTTTAACACGTGTAGTGTAAAGATACCTACTAGCATTATTTTGAGGTTATTATGTTTGAGTATTTTAGCAAACAACGATTTAACTCACCAGTTTTAGAGTTAGATCTTCCTATAACTTATTCTAGAAGATTTTATGATTTACCCATGAAGATTTATCAAACGAACGTCTGATTGTTACGATTTATGAAACTTAAGTGTACTTCACCTTGAAGTTGTGATGTAGTTTTTGTCATTCCAATTACAAAAACATGGATTTTCCTATATGATGTCCTAATGTTAAGATGTAATCGAATAAAGCTGATTGCCAAGTTTGAATAGAACAATCACCGACCAGATCTGTATGGATAAATGAAGCTGCTTTTCAATAGTACATTTATATGGCTATTATTATGTGTTGTATTAGCTGCCAGAATGCTTAATGGGACGCATCTAATCTCTTCTTGTTGTGGTGTAATTGACCACCACAAATTTTTCAAAACTTATTGGGTGTTCGGTGTTGACATACTCTTCTATTTTATTTATAAATGTAATATTCTACTGGAAGAAGAGAGACGTTTAGGAGTTCATTTTTTACCATTTTAAGGTAACTAATCACTTGTAAATCTCTCCATCGAAGTAAGTGTAGACAATTTCGAATAAACATTCATAGGTGGGCGTGACTTAATTTTTATGATTTAAGTTACATGCCAAATCAGTAGTGGAGTTCAAAAAATCTGAGATAACAAGTACATTCTCTTTCAGCCAAACTTGAATGCTTTGTCAACCAAATGATAAAGGTTCATGTGCTCCTTGTTTATTTTCAGCTGAACGTATCCAAACCTTACCAGTTATGGCTCAAAACTGTTTATTTTTGAAATGTTTCGAACAAAACGTAATTTTCAATGATGTTAGAGGGAGAATTATATAAAAAATAATTGTCTCAAAACATGCAATATAAATTTTATCATTACCTTATCGACTAAATGTAGTCGTGATCTTGAGAGATCAAGATGGCCGCGTCTGAACAGCAGCAAACTTCTTGTGGTGTGTGTAAAAGTTTCGTAAAAGATGATGATAACGCGATTTTGTGTGATGGAATGTGTAATCACTGGTTTCATATAGGATGTGTGAATTTACTCATTAGCCTACTTTTTATAGTAAAATAGAAGAACTTCATGACGGATTTGTTTGGTACTGTGTTGGTTGCAAGGTTAAGGTTGCTTCCATGCTGAAAAAACATGCCTGTGCAAACGAGAAAAATGTAGTGAATAGTAAAAGTAAGTTAAATAAAAGTATTGAAAATGTAAATCTCAGCTTAATTCTTGACGAGCTCGAACAATTGAGTATAAACTATGTAGCTTTAAATAGTAGGCTAGAATCTGTTGAAAAGAAAAGTGATTTGTGTCAGCATGTAGATTTAACCTGTAGCGACAAAGTTCACGTAAGTGCTGATAATTCGGTAAGTGAAAAAAATATTTTACTAAACATGCATGATTCTCCTCAGGATAAAAGGCCAGCCAAACAAGTTAAACTGTACAGCAGTGCAGTAAAAACTGTAAATTCTAATAAATCAGTGAAAGAACCAACAATTCTTGAAAATAAAAAATCCAGATCAATAAGCACTGTAAATCAAAAAGTGAATAGGACTAAGACTAGATCAACTGATCAATCAAGTACTACCAAATCTAAATTTATTACAGGTAGCTCTAAGGCAGTGCATAACTTAACCACAGTAGGCAGAAAAGATTTTCTGTTTGTCTCTCGGTTTGGACCAAATACTAAAGACTCTGATGTTAAGGAATTTATCAATGAAAAAATACCAGCAGATTATGTCGTTGAAAGGTTGTCATCTAAATTCCCAGTACTCATCATTTAAAATAGGAGTCCCATCCCAGATACTGAGCGAGGTGTATTCGGCTGACTTTTGGCCTAGCAATGTTTTTGTTTCTAAATTTTTTAATAGAATACAAAAACAGACTAGAATGAAAACTTTTGATTCAAGTGATTTAAACTCAAATGGTCAGAGTCCGAGAGATTAACCATGACTCACTCTGACAAATGTATCACTGGTGAAAAACTAAAGACAATCTTTGTAAATGTTCAGTGTCTTAGAACAAAAATTAACTTGGTCTCACTTTTTGTTCATAACATGTGTCCTGACATACTGTGCATTAGTGAACATCATCTAAAAATTCATGAACAGGAATACTTCAATGTAATAGAAAATTTAAAATTTGCTACTGGATTTTTTCGCATAACTCACAGGAATGGAGGAACTGCAATATACCTGAGGGAGAATTTAAGTTTTGATCGTCTGGATCTGAGTACCTTCAGTGCTGAGCTAGATATTGAACTTGCAGGAGTAAAGATTGATGAGTATTCTGTTATTATCGTCTCAGTCTATCGCTCTCCAAATGGCAATATTGAACATTTTTTCAATGCTATGGACAAATGTCTTTCAAGTTTAAGTAATTTGCACTTGCCTATTGTACTTGGTGGTGATTTGAATATCCAGTTAAATGTTAATGACAGTATCTATCACACATTTAGGTGTATTCTCCAAAGTCATGGAATGTACATTACAAATCATGCGCCCACCCGAGGAAATAATTGCTTGGATACTGTTGCTACTTCTCTTGACACTTGGAGCTATAATGTAGTTGTTCAGGACCCTTTGATTGCCGATCACGATGCAGTGGTGATAGATGTTTGGCGGAGCGTGATGAGTGACACCCCCCATACCTTGCCATGGCACAATCTTTATAAAAAATCAGTGAGAAAAATCGATCCTGATAAGTTTCCACTATTGAAGATGGCATTAGCTAATGTGAACTGGACAATGATACTTCCTGGCTGTATGGATAACCCTGAAGAGTTATTTGATACATTTTTCAAAAAATTCACAGAAGTATTTGAGAACATTTTCCCTTCAAGACCACAGAAGCTACAAAGTTGCCAGACTCATAATAAACATAATAAAAGGAAAAATAAGTGATGGTACACACCTAGACTTCAATTGCTCAAGAATATTGTTCTGTCACTAAACTATCAGAGCAGGGCTAGCCTCAATGATGAGGATAAAAAGAAATATAATGAGCAATATCTCAGGGCAAAACGAATATATAGACAAGAAGTAGATCTAGCTAAACGGGAGGCCAACATAAGTACAATTAACGAAGCCTCTAATAAGTGTAAGGCAGCTTGGAACCTGGTCAGGTCCATCACTGGGTCTGCTTGTCAGAGGGTGAGGCCTAAAGTCACTGCCAGCCCCGATGAGTTCAATCATTTTCTCATTCAGCAGGTCGAGAGGATAGTGGAGTCGATTCCAGGGAGAAGTGAAGCAGATGAAGACTTCCACGTGCCAGGAAATCACAACACAGTCTTTGATAGGTGGGACCCCGTAACAGCAGACGATATCATTCTGATGGTAAAGAGTTTCAAAGGTAAAAGTACCCAGGATATATATGGTGTGTCAGTTGACCTATTGAAAGCTATTATTGAGGAGATTGCTCACCCCCTCAGCATTGTCTTGAACTTTTGCCTAGAGGCAGGCTATTTCCCTTCTGCTCTGAAGCTTGCCAGAACTGTACCTGTCTTCAAGAAGGGAGATCCATCAGACATGGGTAGCTACAGGCCCATCTCAATTATTCCAGCTCTGGCAAAGATTTTTGAGGTGTGCATGAAGAAGCAGCTGGTTCTCTACTTTGAAAGAAGAGACCTATTTACAAACGCCCGGCATGGATTCAGGCAGGGAAAGTCAACGGTCACTGCGGTATCACAGCTAGTTGCTGAGATCCTCAACTCTTTTGAGGCGGGTGACTCAGTGTCTCTTGCTCTGGCGGACTTGAGCAAGGCTTTTGAGTGTGTTTCACACGATATTCTCCTCAAGAAACTGGCTGCTTTTGGAGTACGCGGTCCAGTCCTTGCCACCTTCAGAGCCTACCTTTCTGATAGGAGGCAGGTTCTTACCCTTGATGGAGCGAACTCAGGTCCACTACGGGTTCTTCACGGAGTGCCACAAGGTTAAGTGATTGGTCCTGTTCTGTTCCTGGTAATGATGAACTTGGATTTATGGGCAACATCCTCATGTTTGCTGACGATGCCACTATTTTCGCAAGGGGTAGAGCACCAGATTTGTCCAAGAGGTTGGCAGCAGATATTTTTGAGCAGGCGAAGCAGTGGTTCACCAGCAACGAGCTGATGCTTAATGAAAGCAAAACCCAGGAGACAACATGCACTCTTGTTCGGGAGCAGCTTGACGATCTCACAGAAGTGAAGCTACTGGGTTTTACACTGGATGCTAAACTTGGCTGGAGTAGCCACATTGATAACATCTGTTCGAAACTAGCCAGAGTGATGTACCTACTGAGACGTCTGAAGCCATTCATCTCCAGGAAGCATCTGGTGGAGGTGTATTTTGCTATGTTTCATAGCCATATCAACTATGGACTTCAGTTATGGGGGCACACTCCAGGCTGTAAAGATGTACTGCTCCAGCAGAAGAAGGCTCTAAGGATCCTAGATTCGGCGGGATACTTGGACCACTGCCGACCCATCTTTATCAAGCTGAGAATACTCACGGTATACAATCAATATATCTGGCTCTCCCTGTTGCACGCAAGGGATAATTTCCACTTGCTCACAAGAAGAGAATACAGACACTCCTACAACACCAGAGGAAAAGCGAAAATAGACATCCCTTTCTGCAGGCTGAGTAAGAAGAAGGATTGTTTCCCAATACTAGCCCTGAGGATTTACAACGCCTTATCTGACAGTGTGAAGAACTTGGACGACAGGAGCTTCAGAACAAAAATAAAAAACTGGTTGATAGAGTCTCCATTCTATTCAGTGGAGGAATACTTTGAGGCCACTAGACACATCAGCTAACGTCAAGTGATAATTAATGTAATGCATACAGGCAAGGCCATCTTGAAAAAGTTTAAATATTACTATTCTTAAATGTTTTTTATATGTTTGACTAAGTTTATAAACGTAAATAAGTGTTTATTACGGACATAGTTTTATGTCAAGTCAGGCCCACTTTCTGACACAGTCTATCCAGTTATCTGGTCATGACTAAGGAGAGAAGTATGAAGTAGTTCATTTAGCTTAATTATGTTTACCTAACGGTTTTAAGCCATCTTTTCAACTTAGAAATCATTCTGATCGATTGCTCCCTCCATAATGCGCCACACTACAATGCTTCGACCACATAAATCGATGGAATAAGACAAGCAGGCGATATCGCCTGTTAAAAAAGGTGAATATGGGGTTTGTCCCGACAGTTTTGAGCTCAATATTCTGCTATTGAGTAGGCTAGAAGGCTACACCAAGACAAGCGCTCAAGTACCCATGGAGGATGCATTAATAATATTTATCCTGGTTTTAAGTTTTTCTGTAATTTTTTCGAATCGTTCTTGTTGGTTAGGTAGCGGAGCAGTGTTTAATGCTATGAAAATAAACAAATTTGGGCCATAACTGGTCAACTATTGTTTGTTCGTTTGTCAGGCACATTGTATTATGTATGAATTTAGGTCTGCATAGTTTTGTACCTGAACAATAAATTTAATAATATTATTTACCTTAACTATCCTCCTTGTTTAATTCTCCTGGATTCACTACTTATTTTTATTGATGTTAAATGTATAATAATCTGCTTGCTTTAATCTATATTTCATTAATATATATGTTCAGCGGTTATAGTCTATTAAATCATCATAGCATGTTATCACACATGTAACATCCGACCAATTCTGATATTGTTCAAATATCATGTTTGTCACCTCAATTAATTTTTATTCATGTAACTGAATTATAAATTTTTCATTCATCATCATTTCAAATTCCTTCTTTTCTAGGATTTAAGTATGGATTTTTGGAGAGGCTGTAGGTCTAAACCTACATCCCATTGCAAACCTACATCGAAAGGTGGGATCATATTTTAAAGCTCTCACTTCTATTGATTCATTAAAATATCTATACTTTCACTAAATCCTAATATACTTATAATTCTTAATATTAGTAAAAATATTTGAAAATAATTGCGAACCCGTTTTCAGTATGGATTATCGCTATTTCTGTTTGGAGGTTGACCTTTATCCATTTCATTTTCAGACTCTAGTGACCCCAAATGGAAAACACCATAAAATGTGATGACTCTCTATGTAATAATCGTGTATTCATTGACGATCAACAAGATTATGAAATTGAAAGTATTCAAATACATTATCTGTGTGACCCTTACTTTTGCATTTCCTTCATGTACAACACAAATCAGTATTGTTTCGTAGCTATTTTATTAGTGTGTTCTATATTTGTTTTATTCTGGTTTTGATGTATTATAATTGATACTTTTTTACTAAAAGAAAAGGATTAATTACTTGATAGCCTAACCTTAATTTTTGCAAGTTTCTACACTGTCACTAACGACCTCTGAAATGCTCAGTTACTAATACCAACAGATTTCAATGAAATTGATTATAGTGCGGTAAATAACATGTATTGTATAACATGTATTGAAGCTCCCCCCCCCCTGAGACAATAACAAGTGAAGCAATTGTAAATAAGTCTACTGAAGAATTTATATCTGCTCCATTTCATGTGAATGTCATTAATGTAAAAATAATTTGCCCATTCATGTAAATAAAAATAATTTGCATCAACATTTTTTGTAGAAATTTAATTTTCTGGAGATTTTTTAATGCTTTTTGAATGATTATTGTAAATAGAAACCAGCTTGTATAACATGTATTTTTAACGATTTAAGACAATTAAAAACCAGCATTCAACTGAATCACTATCCTGTGAACAATAAGATTTTTCCTAATTTTGAAATATTCTCATCAAATCGACTATTGAAAGAATTTATGGATTTTGAATTACGATGGCAAAGAAATAAGATCAGAACAACAATATTTATTAGTCAGCTCAAAAACTGTACGTTGTACAATACAGGTACTGTATATATTTTATAATTATTGTAGTTGACAAATTATCCACCTGAAGCGCTGTATATCCACGTTCCCAAATCGTGTGCAACATTTCTTTGGTTTTAAAATAATGATATCTTAACATTCAAAATTAATCACATGTTATTCATATTCAAAAAGAAATTAAAAATACGCATTGTGATTGAAATTATTACCTCAGTATTAATGTTTTAAAAATTTGATGGAAGTTCAACTTTAATGGTTCATTGAATGATGTAATAATGCCCAGTTTCTAGAACTCTTGTCAAATCATTCAATGAACCATTAATGTTGAAGTTACTTCTAATTGCTAAATTACTCTGTTAATTTCAAATTATTACTGCGGTAATTTCTAGCATCAACATAATTTTTAATGTCTTATTGAATTATATTTGATCAATTTTGATTGTTAAAAATTGATAAAATATATTAATTGTTATAAAACTGTTGAAATGTTGAAATGGACATTTTGAGTTTATCCTGGCTGAGCTACGAAAACATGGACATATGGACATGGTGTTGAGTTTGTATTCAATGGCGAACAAATCCAAAAACAGTAGGCCTACAGTTATCAAGCTGAAATTTCTTTCAAAATATGATTCTTTTGTCATTGTAATTCGAAATTAATCATATTTTACAGTTTTAATTCGGCTTTGAATACCGATTTGAGTTATAGATTAATTGAAGAAGTATGTTTGACTGAAAGTTTGCCTTTCATGCTTAACTTCAGTGCTGTACTGTTTATAACAAAACGGCCCTAGAAAATCAGCTGTTAATTTAATGTTTTTAAATGACTTTCAAACAGCCCATTAGCTTAACGCTGGTTACACACTGGGCAATTTCTGCCGCGGAGAAAAAAAGTCATGCTTACACATTCAGCGGCAAAAATACCGCCAAACATCGAGCGCCAAAATTACCGTCACGTATGATCAGTAGCCAAAATAATTCTTGTAGTTCTTTATCGCAAATGTGTTGTGACTTCTCTGTTTCATGAGTGTTCAGTTAATTGTATTTTGCACATTTTTAAAAGTATATATTATCATAGAGAAACAATAGCATAAGTAGATATTCCATGGTATAGGGCGTTTATGTCGCAACTTTTACTGTTATCTCAAGCCGATTACTGTTGATTATTGTCGAATTTTGCTGTTTTGTTGGGGTGAGAGTGTATGAACGGCACAATATGAGAGACTACCAGTGTCACACAGCTTCACGGGAAAGAATTACATGAACTATCGGCTTGAGATAACAGTAAAAGTTGCGACATAAACGCCCTATACCATGGGATATCTACTTATGCTATTGTTTCTCTATGATATTATTAAGTGTTTAACTCAAAATGGAAAGGCAACAACTTATAGCACTTTTGTTGTCATCGAAATCCCCCTAATCTCCATACACACTTCCTTCCACGTATTCCTTGTTGCATCTCGATCCTTAAATATGTCAAGGGTTTTGTCCCACAAAACTGGCCTCTGTTCTACAAGTGATATTAACAAACAACTCATTGTCTATTAACTCACTCATTTTCACATTCGTCAACCACAAACACTTGAAACAATAAATAAATGTTATAAACAACTCACAAACTTTACAACAAGACACAAATTTAAAGGCTGATTTCCAAAGACCTCTGACTTGGAGCAACTGGGAAAGACGACTGATCAGCGGCGACGGTAGACAACTGCCAAATGTGTAAAAACGCCCATTTGGTCACGTACGCCACTGCGTAGTCAAGAGCAAAAACCCGCCAGCCGCAGTGGCAGTGGACGGCTGCACAGCTGCCACCAACGGCATTATGGCCGCGCGGCGTTTCTGCCGCCCAGTGTGTAAGCTTCCATTCATGTCTATAGACTACTGCTCGAACGGCGGCGACGGCGAAATTACCGCCACGGCAGAAACCGTCCAATGTGTAACCGGCATAATAGAGGAATTTGTTATAGAAACAAATTGATGAACATTAACTTCAAAGTAGGCTATATCTATAGTTAGTAAGCATCCTAAATAAAAAGCGGTACTAACCTTAAATCGTAATGCAAAATTTCTATGCTCTATAATAATTATAAAATTTATAATATTTGATAAATATTTAAACATTCAAATTGATTACGTATGACATTAAAAATAGGAATTGTTAGGTACGGTCTGTAGGTTTGAAAGTATAAACTCACATTTTATGATATACATTTATTTCAGTATTCAGTAAATAATCAGTATGCACTTTACAGCAATCCATAACATCCAAGATGCAACAGTCCCTGACCAAACGCGCCCAAAAACAAGCATAGGCTGGCAGTGCAGCCAACCTCATAATAGTAGTTGTAATATAATTATAATGGATAATATAATAAGTAAATCGATACAAATACAATGAATATATATGACAGGAATGAACAACATTAATTAGCAATTTCAATGTGATCCATCAAAGTGGTGCGTATTATATAAAATCAATGCTCAGCACAATACACTAATTACCTATCTATAATCAGGTCCACGTTATAATGGCAGTGTACCATTGACAATACTGTTGCTGTCCTTTTCTTTCATACAACAAAACAGATAGCGCTATCTCTCTCTCTATATTTGCAATGTTGTCCGTTTTCCACAATATTTTTTTTTTACTTTTGACAGTGACTGTACAAAAGTAAACAAACAATTTTCATCCCCCATTTTTTTCTTCATTCTATCAAAATGGGGTACTTGAGTACACAAGTCGTATAATTGATTTAAAATGTATTTTTGAAACAATGAAATAATTTGTAGACATTACCGTATGAGAAAACCAAATTAAAATACCTGAAATAACATTTTAAAAGTTGATAACTAACCATCCTAGACTTTATCCACGCTTCAGTTAGCCTACACGTATAGGTTAGACCTACTCGTACCGGTATAAAATGATATTGAAAGGTTATTTCAGAATTATATCCATTGAAATTACTTATTTTGAATAGGATTTCTATTTTTCTATTATTTTAAAAAGAAATTGGAATAGAATACCTGCCAAATAACTTAATTTCTGTTGTTTTGAAATTCAGATTGTTGCATCACAGCTTTTTAAATTAGCCGCCATTTCAGGTTTGTATAAAAATAAAAATCTAATCTCAGTTATGAAAGCAAATTTTTGAATCAAATTATGAAAAATTTATTTTCTCCATTAATTTGACATCAAATTAATTATTTTATCAAGGAAATGATAATTATTATTAGATCAAATTTAATGGGATGAATTGAGTAACAGCTGTGTTGTACACTCAGTGGAAAATGGAGAGACTTGGCAACGTTTTTCTCCTATCTTTCTTCACTGCCATTATAACGTGGACCTCACTATAGGAATTAGGTACGTCAACATAATAATGCTGTGGAGATTGGATAGAGCTTAACTTGAATGTCCATTAAGTTTAACCGGGAATAAGTCTTCGTAAAAATAAATACCCTTCTAAACCAGGGACCCCCTGGGATTGATGTTGGATTGATCTTTGAAATCCGCAACTTGTAATTATACAGAGTCGGTGATAATTTATTATGGAAACAGCTAAATATTCCGTTAACAAGAATAATTTGACAGTAGGTTTCATGGGAATCTTATTCGAATTAAAAATCTACTTTTCTATCACTTCAAAACTATTGTTCGTCATCTTGGATCCGTTATATGAATCCAACTTCATTTAGAATCCAACTTCATTTTTTTCAAATGGGAACGTGGTCATGTGATACATGATTTCGATACAGAATTTCAAGAAAAAATTAATGGCGAACCCCGCACTTCGATATCTTATTAAGCCGATTCAATGATCCTCATATTCAAAGATACTAATAAATCATACATCATAAATCAAAATGAAATGAATGAGTACCTACATTAAAAAACAAGTGTTATCGAACACTAATAGTAACTCCTACTTCAAATTTAACACTTTGAATAAAAACATTTATCTGACGTATTTTAATGTATTCATTTATTCCATTACGGTATGAATAATTAGTATCTTTAAATATGAATGTAACCTTCCTATTTGAAAAAAGTTCAATTCAATGTGGCGGAGCCAAGATGGCGGACAAAATTTTTAAGCCACAGAAAAATATTTTTTAAATTTGAATAGAATACCCATTGAAGCCCACTGTCAAATTATATTTGGAAAAGGAATATTAAGCTGTTTTCATAATTTTCACCAACCCTGTAGGCTATATGTGAATCCATATTGAACTTTATAGGTTTCTCCGTATAGGTAAATGATTCAGAATCAAAATTCAAATTCCCTAAATCAATAATACCAACGTCATAGCAACTGCCATCACAAGTTGTATTATTAATATTACGCATATGTTAGACACTCAATAGACAGGCTGACACATGTTAACGGAAGCGAGTTAATTTAAAAGTTGTAAATTGTATATTAATCAGCTGAAATAATGTGTCAGCGCATTAAGAACAGTCTGTGTGATAACTACCAAATAGCATCAGCTTTTTCAAATAGATGGAACAATAATTGTTATTTCTATAATTGTTATAGAAATAGCATGCAATTGATTCCAACTAAATGCTAAATTACAACACATTTTTTTCTCATACACTTTCAATGTTAGTTTTATATCCTGAAAAAGGACGAAGGATTGAGTCAATTTTGTTGTTCAACGAACTTGTCCTGTAAAAAGGTTCGAAGAGTAAGTGTTCAAAATTTGAAGCTGATCAATTCTTCCAGAAGTTATTGTAGAACATACAGACCTACAGACGGACAACGACTTTAGCCTTGAGTCTAAAGTAAGAACTCGCTAATAACGCTCGTTCAGCTATTGTAGCTTCCACTTTCCACTGGTAGCTCAGTGTCAAAATAGATACATCAATGAAGATTATAGGCTACATGTAATTTTGACAAAATTATACATTTTTCTTTTGACAATTTTTGTAGATCTCAAGTAAATTTGATAAAATAACACTTGATTTTCAGCATGGAACTATAAAACACCCATCCTAGAGGGTTGATAATGCCATCTATTTTTGTTGATAGATATTTTTGATATTTTTAGTTAATTCTATTCTATTTTTAGTAAACCGTTGCGGAGCACGTGTTACACCAGCTTTTAATTCAGTATTCTTTAAAATGTGTATGAGTTGTTAAGTAATAATATTTCACTTCTATCATCAACCTTTTAAACCGTTGGTAATAGTAAACTTTTCGTTCATATTTCTCTTCGAAAAACTGTAAATCGAATGTGAACATAATCAGGTTGAAAGTATTTGAATTTCTGAATATAAGTTTTGGGACGGTTGTATTTGCCCAATAAAATTTAAAGCAATGGTGAGAAATTTGGGACGCTTTATTACATCTAACTCGTGCTTCAAGGACTCTTAAACAACCGGCCATTACATTTCCCAATTTGCTCTCTATAGCCATCTTCATCGCATTACTATAAGATTACTTAATTCCTCCTTTATCAGGATTAGATTTTCATTCCTCTTGGATGAAAGATAAATTCTTTCCTCTTCTATTCTCATATTATAATCCAAAAAGAATAATATCCTGTAGTACTGGATAAGAGGAATTAGATTCACACTAATGTGTACAGTTTTTCACTCATGAAAGGTTGAAAGGACAATTCACAAGATAATCCAATAGTTTCCAATAATTCAATAGATAAACCAATAATTATCGATTGTAATACCATATTGCAGTAATCCATGGCTTTCAATAAACTTGAAATAATATGGTGTGTGCCTAACGTTCATGGTTTTGGGTTCTGTTCGTGTGTAATCTGAGTACATTTATAATCATTTCTCATCACCCCTCATTCGAGAATAAATTTGGTGTTGGTTTGTATAGAATTTTCCAGTTGCCCATATTTTATGTTTACAACCAGGCTTCTCAATTGATGAATCTTCCAGTCACAGTATGATCAATAATTCGTTTCTAACCCATTAGTATTTTATACGGATTGAAACTATTATCTTTTTGATATCATCAGCGTGTTTATGTCTTTGCTCATTCCTATGATCATGTATTACAATTCTATTGTTATGATTTAATTGTTAATCTTGTTTGTTTTGTTATTTCATCGTACATTTTTAGGTTTTCGACTCGGTGGCTATGAAGGTATAGCCTGTCAGATTCATCAAATAATTGAAAATGAGGATGGAGAAGGTATCAATTTGAAATGTAATTCCTACAAACAGAGCAAGCTTCAAAAAATATGCTTCTATTTTGTATGCATCCTATTTTTCGGTGTGCCACTCCTACTCTTCCGTTGGTATCCACCTTTGGAAGTCTATGTATTTTGGCAAAAATGTTTTCTCGATGATGCGGAAATCGTTCTGATCAAGGTACATCTTTTTTCTTATTACATAGATTACACACTTGATAAATTATCCGCTACAAATGATAAATAATTACAAAAGAGAATAATTTTGGCTTAAATATAAAAAATAAGCAAGAATAGAACTAATTTATGGAACAACCGTATACAAAAGAACAAAGACTTACAAAATAATGATAAAATAAGAAACCGAAAACAGTGCACTAGTACGAGCACAATGACTACCACAATTATATATTTATCAAATTATAACAACAATGTGAAAAAAGAAGAACAAAATATAAATATATCCTACAAACTATCAAATTAGTGTCAGTTAAATTAGCTCAACCTTTATGATGTGCTTTTGAATGCTGAAAATCTTATTGTTTACGTTGCAGGCTGATATACATGAAGTGTATCAGTTCAAGTCAGCTACACAGTCTCAAACTGACGTGGATCAGTTGCTTCATAGTTGCATAAACCATCAAGAGGCTATGTTTATTGATGTTTGTAGAAGGGAAGGTTAGAAGTAGAAGGGAAGGTTAAGGGGTTAAGTTTCTGCTTTTAAATGGCAATATGCTGTTATTATACGAAATGTTTTGATACGCTATCATTCAAATATATGATACTGCATCCACTGGACTTCCCGAGAGTAAAGGGAACTTGACGAACTGAGATCTCGACTGAGACGCTCCCACCCAGCTGACTCGTGATAAACTGAGAACGTGATGCAGTGAATGTCATCCACTTTTGATGTTCCTCCAAGTACTACACGGGCCTTGATTTACTATAAAATTGAATGTTGTATCATTATCGATTACAGTTTAATCGCAATATTTATCAGCTGCGTTTATTGAAGCAAAATCTATCAGCATTCATATTAGACTTGCCCAAAACTGTTTGCTCGCCTACAGAGAAACATTTATCATTCAGGATTCAACTTTGTTATTTTATTATAAACAAAGTAAACATACAGTTTTAACGTGTGATCTATGTACACAGGAATCTGGTATGAAAGCGGCAAAACGAAAGATATCTACGGTTATGTTTGACGATGAAGACCAACCATTGAGATTCTTTAGTTACAAGCTCCAGAAATTTGTTTGGTGTCATGTCAGCAGACAATTCAAGCTGCTGAGGGGTTTGGCTGATGGAGTTACAACTCTTTCCAACCTTATTGCAGCACCTGATGGAATATCTCATCAGGAGAGGGAAAAAAGGTGAGAAAAAGTTATTTATATCGAAGAAAATGGTGAAGGAATGGGATTTTGTGGTAAATCCTTGAAAACTATACCGTTGACCTACTGAGAGTTTTTTGCAAAACTAATGACAGCTACTGTGAACGTTTATTTGTACCAGTTTGAATGAGAATCATACGAAATTTAAGATAAGCTGTGTTCAGGGTTTGAGAGGTTCCACTAGGCTAAGGTATACTGCACGTTTTGCTTTCATTGGTAGCTGATATTTTTGTTGGAAACATCTATGTGCTATATAAATGAGTTTTTCAGCTAATACTTGTGAAGGAGCAAACCCCTTCATATTCGAAATACATTCCTAGCTACTTAACTGTGTCTGAGTCTTTGATTTTCTTGTAGGTACATGGGTTGTTTGTTTTAAAACATTCGTATTCGTGACTAATTACTCTATTGTTTGGATCTATGGTATTTATGTTCAATTTTGGGTTATGGAATACTATAGTTTTAGTTTTTGCACTTTTCATATGGATATAATTGTTATGAAAATATCGTGTAATTATATTTATATTTCTATGTATTTCTTCGGTTGCAACTGATGAGTTTTTATGTGTAGATAAGATTATAGTATCATCTGCATAGTTATAGACCTCTTCGAAATCACAGTTTTTCAGATCACTGATATACAGATTGAAGAGCAAAGGTGATAGTGGTGAGCCTTGAATGACCCCAAAAGATTGAGATTTTGGAGTACTATTGCTCTTCCCAATTTGAGCAACTGTTTCACTGTTACTAAAATAACTCTTGAATATTTCCAAATCCATCCCACTTACTCCCATTATATTCAATTTCTTAAGGAGTATTTCATGTTGAATCGTATCGAATGCTTTGCTAAGGTCCAATAGTACCGCCAAGGTCAATCTTCTTCTATCTATATTCTTATTGAATGAATATGACACTTTCTCCCTCCAGTAGTTGGGTTGTGGACTCACCAGCAACAAAACCATATTGGATTCTATCTAGTAGGTTATTCTGTATCGAGTATTTCATAAGATCATCATGAATGATGAGTCCAAATATTTTCATTAGTATTAAGATTGCACCCATTGGTCTGTAATTTTTAATATATTTTTTGTACATTCGTATGAATAGGTTTGAGCAGTGTTGTTTTCATTTTGGATAGAATTTTCCCTGTTTCAGATATTATGTTGTATAGGTGAAGGAGAATTCTTTTCAGGTATTTTATATGTTTTTGTTTGATATTATCAATTCATTCTGGAATTTATGTGGTTTATGCATGAAGACGTTATATGAACAGCATACATTTATTCTCTGGTTGGCTCTATTATTCCATTTTGTAGACCAGCTGTATACAATATATAAAGATAGTTTTCTGATTGTTAATTGATGTTTATCTCCATGATATCAATATTCGTATCTCCCATGATTATACGACTTTTTTTGTTATTCACAAGTCCAGTTTGCAGCCAATTCTGTATTTGCTCATTGAATTGGTTAATACTTTTTGAAGGTGGCCTGTAGAGTACTGCAATCAAATAATCTTTTTGTTCATTGAAAATTCAAAGGAGGGACTCACTAGCAGGAAAATCGTAATCTATTATTTTGATATTAAATTCTTTCTTATAATATATTAGTATGCCTCCGCCAGCACTTATCTGCAGTAGCTTAAATGATTATGATTTGGATTATCATATGACTCTATTTCGTTCTCTTTTAAATTGGTCTCAATGAGGATAAATGATTTTATTCTTATCTAATGTGTTCCCCATGACTGCTAATATTGTGTCCCAATGGTTTTTTATGCTTCTAATATTAATCATGATACATTCAAATGTATTTTCTTCTATTATAGTATTTTTAAATCTTGAATATTATTGTACGTTTTAGTTCGTATTATTGTTCTATGTTAAATAAATGATCCATAATTTATTAGTAGGATGGTAGTAATTTTAATTTTGTAAATTATTATGTACTTGAATTATTCTGGTAATTTAAAGTGAATTTTGATTGATTTATGGTCTTTGTGCGTTTTGTGAGCTCTGTTTTATCCTTTATTTTATTTATTTTTTATTGTGTTTTATGTCTTGAAGATGGTGACGGTATGATAATTCGTTTTCTAAGTTAATGGAGTGCTCTCCATTAATTTCTTACCTGTAGGCCTGCCGTATCGTTATTGATAAGGAAGTTTTGTCTCTATTGCATTTATCCCTATTAATAGTAATAGTAATAATAGTGCATAATATCTGCAGTTGGATTGATGGGGAAAAAAGTGACTGCAAACCAAGTCAACTGGGTGCTTCAAGAAACACGATCTACTTGATGCTGAAGGCAGTGATGTGCAACACTGTATCAACACTGTATCAATAGTTAGGGCATTCCTAAACATAGCAGCACAATAATTCATTAAAGTCTTGTTATAGACCAATGTTAATGAAAAGCTCACATATCAATGTGATGAAAAATGTAAATAATAATAATAATAATCCACAATATTAGTTTTTGAAATAGAAATACTTTTAATTCAATTATACGATGTGTTATAACAGCATTGCCCATTTTATATGAGGCCTAGATGAAAAACCCTTTAATTTGAGGAGTTTATCCCTCAGTCTTGAGAATATTGATGAAAAATATACATTTTCATGAATATTGGTATACGATTTATTATGTGTTATAACAGCATTGCCCATTTTATATGAGGCCTAGATGAAAAACCCTTAATTTGAGGAGTTTATCCCTCAGTCTTGAGAATATTGATGAAAAATATACATTTTCATGAATATTGGTATACGATTTATTATGTGTTATAACAGCATTGCCCATTTTATATGAGGCCTAGATGAAAAACCCTTTAATTTGAGGAGTTTATCCCTCAGTCTTGAGAATATTGATGAAAAATATACATTTTCATGAATATTGGTATACGATTTATTATGTGTTATAACAGCATTGCCCATTTTATATGAGGCCTAGATGAAAAACCCTTTAATTTGAGGAGTTTATCCCTCAGTCTTGAGAATATTGATGAAAAATATACATTTTCATGAATATTGGTATACGATTTATTATGTGTTATAACAGCATTGCCCATTTTGTATGAGGCCTAGATGAAAAAAACCTTTAATTTGAGGAGTTTATCCCTCAGTCTTGAGAATATTGATGAAAAATATACATTTTCATGAATATTGGTATACGATTTATTATGTGTTATAACAGCATTGCCCATTTTGTATGAGCCTAGATGAAAAAAACCTTTAATTTGAGGAGTTTATCCCTCAGTCTTGAGAATATTGATGAAAAATATACATTTTCATGAATATTGGTATACGATTTATTATGTGTTATAACAGCATTGCCCATTTTGTATGAGGCCTAGATGAAAAAAACCTTCAATTTGAGGAGTTTATCTTTTAGTCCTCAGAATATTGATGAAAAATATACATTTTCATGAATATGAATTGATACGATTTATTATGTGTTATAACAGCATTGCCCATTTTGTATGAGGCCTAGATGAAAAAAACCTTCAATTTGAGGAGTTTATCTTTTAGTCCTCAGAATATTGATGAAAAAATACATTTTCATGAATATGAATTGATACGATTTATTATGTGTTATAACAGCATTGCCCATTTTGTATGAGGCCTAGATGAAAAAAACCTTCAATTTGAGGAGTTTATCTTTTAGTCCTCAGAATATTGATGAAAAATATACATTTTCATGAATATGAATTGATACGATTTATTATGTGTTATAACAGCATTGCCCATTTTGTATGAGGCCTAGATGAAAAAAACCTTCAATTTGAGGAGTTTATCTTTTAGTCCTCAGAATATTGATGAAAAATATACATTTTCATGAATATGAATTGATACGATTTATTATGTGTTATAACAGCATTGCCCATTTTGTATGAGGCCTAGATGAAAAAAACCTTCAATTTGAGGAGTTTATCTTTTAGTCCTCAGAATATTGATGAAAAATATACATTTTCATGAATATGGGTCGTATTTTGTCAATTTGCCCCACAGATGTTCTGTTGAGAACCTGGACTCATATATTGATGGATTGAAAAATTAGGATTTTACAATTATAACCCATTTGTCATCATGTGCATTAGAATATTTTTTTATCAGTTATCCGAAATGGGACATTATGCTTATTGTTTAGTATTTCAAAAAGATAATCATTAAATCACTGAAATGTTTAGTATTTGGAGTTGTTGCTTAGCCTTTGAGACGAGCGGATCGATTTTGTGGGAGTGAAGTTATCTAATCAGTGTTTTCGTTTCTACTACAAACAGCGATCTATGACTTGCTAGGCTATTTTTCTGTGCGGCCGTGCGTTTTAAATTCAGTTTTTATTTTCCAAGATTGACTGTTTTCTACCGATAATTATTTATAATTAATTTCCGAAATTATTTAACTAAGTTAAGTGTATTTCTACAAGAATCATCCATCAAAATGACGAGCACTTGTATTACTTGCAACCAAATTATTGGGCGCTCATCGAAATCAAAAATTTCCTGCTCTGGCTGCCGATCCATACATCATGGAGAGTGTGTGGGACTCAAGGATGCCGATATTGATGTCCTGCAAGGCAAATTTTGGAACTGTCGGAGCTGTACTGACGACTTGCGTCGGCAAAGAGCACAATCGGATTCGACGCCTGTCAAGCAGACACCTGCCCCGGCGACCGAAACTGCCATGGAAGTTGGAAATCGTGCGCATGGTGATCCAGTTACATTTGGTCAAATGAATGAGCTTCTGAAGAATTTAAGTGAAAACTTATACAAGAAACTAAGTTCTGACATTGCTGCATGTAGGGCCCTTATGGAATCCACCAAGCAACAGTTAAGTGAGCAACAGAAACAAATAGCGAACTTAACTCTAGAAAATCAAAATCTCAAAGCCAGACTGCGTGAAACCGAGCTAAACCAAGACGAACTTGAGCAGTACGGTAGAAAGAATTCTGTAGAAATTTTTGGTGTTCCGGACTTTGAAAACGAGAACGTTACTGATCGTGTTATTGATATCGGAAGGGCGCTTAACGTTACGTTGGACCCTAACGCAATCGTCGCTTGTCACCGGCTTCCGAGGAGAAAAAATCAATCCACTTCTACAATACATGTGCGTTTTGTGCGGCGTGGAGATGCGGACGCTTTACTGACGAACAGGCGTGCAACGAAGCACTTTTCGACGCGTAACATCGGCCTAAACGTAGAGGGTGAAAATGAAAATCCAATCTACCTCAACTTATCCCTAACAGCAAAGAGAAGGCAACTGTTGGCTAAAGCGAAATCTCTTCTGGGTGATAAGGGAGGACGCCGTGTGTGGGCTGATCGTGCCGGTAGGATAAAACTAAAAAGCGAAGATGGCACCGAGATCAGAGTTTTGAGAGATAACGAGGACTTGGCGATTTTAGAGGCAAGGAGTGAGTAAAAGACTGAAACTTATCATAGAAAGGAAAAGAAAATACAAAAAAATCGATTGAACTTTTCTCTTTAAATGTTAGGATAGTTAAAATATAAGAATACAGAATAATATTAGTTTAACGTTCGAATATGATGTGTAATGTTCTTGGGGAAAAATAAGAATGTTCGAGAGCATAAACGTGTAAGAAATGATTAATTATCTTTCACAAAATATGAAAAGAGTATTTTTCTACTTTGAAACTTTTGGTAACTGTCAGGTAAAACACTTTTATTTTCTTATCAACTGGTAGGCCTACGGTAGTAACTGCTCTGAATACAGAGAATTATTTTTGACAATTTTTATATTGTCTTCCTGATATTGATAAAGTGGGGTTTCAGGTGGAGTTGTTGGAATATCGCAAAGATTGTGATATAGATTAAATAACAGTTTGCTTTTAGGATGGACTTGGCAAAGTCGAAATACTGAATGACAGTCGAATGATAATGAAAATGAGATAAAGTAATAATGCAATGTTTTATCGCTCTCTTATGCGTTGTCTTTTCTTTCAGCGTTTCTTCCGGAATTCGAATGTTATTATTATATTTTCTCATGTTATCCTTATTATTTTGTTATAAAAATATTAATCTATCTAGGTTCTCTAATTGAATACTGAATTTTCTTATTATTTTTTATTTGTATTAAGTTGGTCTCAATTTACTCAAGTTATCTGACTGAAAAGTTTCTTATCATTTTCATTATAAGAATTCAATATCTTTATCTGGATTCTCTAATTAAACACTCTAAGTTTTTCATAGGAATTTGGAAATGTATATATATGCAACTCATATTGATAAGGAATTTTTACGGTTACAATACTGCGGAGATAGCACGGCCGCACCTGATGTGACCGTTAATAAGTTTATTATTGTTTTTTTTTTCTTAATTATCTTTTATTTTTAACGTTGAAGGTTTCCATAAAAACTTTTCTCTTATAAACCAGTTGAACGTTTTCCATACATTTTTCACATATTTTCTCTAGCGTCAATTCTCTTTTTAAATAAAACAGATCAGCTAATATTTCATATTTTCCGTTTCATTCAGGAAAAAAGGGTTTTAATTTATAATCTTTCATCTTCATACATTTTCCCTTTAAAATCAGATTATTAAATCATCTCCTTAAAAACACATAAGTAACATTGGCTCAATAGATACATTTCTCACTTGCATGATAAAAAATAATCACTCAAATATAGAAGGAATTGGATTAAAAATTGGAAACTGAAAAAAAAATGGTTTTGTTTAATGATTTCGGAGGATTGATTGAGGATGGCTGCTACGACACAATAGAATATGATGATGTGTTGGATTTTCGTCCGTCACTGAAATTGAACAACATTTGTAAAACTTCATTCAACATCCTACATATGAATATACGTAGTATGAAAAAAAATTTCGATGAATTATCTCTCGTCCTTCAAAATTGTAAAACCTCCTACCATTTAATTATACTATCTGAAACATGGGCTTCAAATGAGCACGAGTTTTCTTTCAATTTGAACGGATATTCAGTTATAAATTCACCGGCCAAATTTAATAAATGTGATGGAGTTTGTGTGTTTATTAAGGATAATCTAAATGCTGAAATTTTAAGCAATGATATTGCTTCTGCAAATTCAATCATTCTTGAAATTAGTGTACCACAGATGAAAGAAAATATCACACTGATAGCTATATATAGACCTCCATCATTATCGGTTGAATCGTTTGTTGAGGATCTTGGCTCATGTCTAGAAGAACTCAAAAATAAAAAAAACATAATACTAGCCGGTGACATAAATATTAACCTCGATCAAAACACAAATTCTGTGAATGAGTACTGTAGCTTGTTACATATGAATGGTCTAAAATCGTATATAAATAAACCGACAAGAGTACAAAATCAATCAGTGGCAACTCTTGATCACATATTCCATAAAGACGAAACGTCAAATTACAAGGATGTTGTAGGTGTAATTTTCAAGACTAGCATCACTGATCATTGTGCGACTGATCTTTTTCTGGGTATCTCAGATCACATACATATAGCCCCCACAAACTGTAGAGAGTATACTGAAAAAATAGACTACTCAAAACTAATTACAAATCTGCAAACTGAATCTTGGCAGGATATATTTGATTGTAATAACCTGCAAAACTTGACACCTAA
The DNA here is from genome assembly GCF_014356525.2 of Nilaparvata lugens. Taxonomy (NCBI): domain Eukaryota; kingdom Metazoa; phylum Arthropoda; class Insecta; order Hemiptera; family Delphacidae; genus Nilaparvata; species Nilaparvata lugens. The sequence goes on along the minus strand of NC_052518.1, from coordinate 75,850,023 downwards.
TTTCATCAACAAATTAAATAATCATATAAATAATTCAAAAACAAAAATAAAATTGAACCACAGACAAAAACCTTTAAAAAACTGGATTACTGCAAACTTAGTAAACTGTATAAGAACTAGAGATGGAATGTATAAAAAACTGACAAAACAACCTAATAATCTTGACTTGAAATTGCAATACACTAGATATAGAAACGTATTGAGAAATCTTATAAAGCAGGCTAAGCATAACTATTTTAAAAACAAGATAACACAAAATAAAACAAACAGCAAGAAACTCTGGAATTGTATAGATGAGCTGTTGGACAAAGAAAAGAAAACCACTGATGTAAACATTGAACCTAGTGTCTTGAATAATTATTTTGCAGAGGTTGGCAAGTCGCATGCAGAAAAGATAAGAAACTCCAATATTGATATTCATTTCCCTGAAACAATTGTCAACTCACCAAAGTCTTTTTTCTGGTTTCCAACAAATGAATGTGAGGTAATTAAAACAATATGTACATTAAAAATAGCTCTTCACCTGGTATTGATAATATAAGTAATTTTTGTTTGAAAAATATATCCAGTTTCATTGCTGGTCCATTGTCCTTCATAATAAATAAGTGTTTTGAACAGGGATACTTCCCAGAGGAGTTCAAAATTGCTAGAGTCGTACCTCTTCACAAGGGTGGAATTAAAAATGATCCTAGTAATTATCGACCGATTAGCCTACTTAGTAGCCTGTCTAAGGTAATGGAGAAAATAATAAAAACAAGAATTGTAGAATACCTAGATAAATTCAATATTATACATAAAAATCAGTATGGCTTCCAAACCGGCAAGAGTACACAAGATGCTATATTACACCTGGTAGACATAGTGACAGATAACTTTAATAACAATAAAAAAACTCTTACAGTGCTGCTGGACCTGGCAAAGGCTTTCGACACAATTCCACACAAAAATTTGTTGAACAAACTGAAAAATATAGGAATTCGTGGCAAGGCATTAGATTTGTTCAAACACTACCTAAAAGACAGAACACATATCATATCAATAGGAAGCAAGTCTGATCAGGTGCATTTGTCGGAATATGGGGTACCCCAGGGAACTGTGTTATCTCCAATATTGTTCCTGGTGTATATGAATGATTTGCTCAAACTTAATTCTGAAAATAGAACAATTATTTCATTTGCTGATGATACCATTGTGACTTTCTCGGGTTCTACGTGGGAGGAGGTGAGAGATTTGGCAATGAAAGGGTTGAAGACGGTCAATACATGGTTGGATATCCATACACTCACATTGAACCATAAAAAAAGTTCATTCATAGCTTTTTCCCCTACTGCCGGATCACAACCAACAAATTTAAGATTGCAAATTCATGATGCATCATGCAATTTGCCTGCTGCGCTGGATCATTGTCAGTGCCCAATGATTGATAAGGTGGACCATGCTAGGTATCTGGGTGTTATAATTGATTCTCATCTTAGATGGAATTGCTTAGATGCAAAAAATTGAAATACCTCATTTTCAGATTCTACAAAATCAATTTGATAAACGACATAGAAATAACTAAATTAATCTATATAGCGTATGTACAACCTATTCTACAGTATGGGATTCTGGCGTGGGGGGGAGCCGCGGGCTGTCATATAAACAAAATTTTTGTAATGCAGAAGCACATAATAAAGGCAGCTTTGGGTAAACCTAGACTCTATCCAAGTAGTGAGCTTTTTCGGGAATTGGGAGTACTTACTGTGAGGGAATTATATAGTAAAAATATTATCCAATATGCATACAAAAGTAATTTCAGACTAGAAATACGAGATACACCATACAACCTACGAGGCATAACGATGGACCAGCAAAGGGTAGACTTAGATGTATGCAGGAAACAATTCAAATACAGAATGAATAAAATTATGCGTTTAGTTCCAATGAGAATAGTAGAGATGAGCTGCAAAAAATATCACACTAGAGAATTTGATGATTGGTTGAAAGCAAATACTATATTGTAATCCTTAAAACAGTAACCCTATCTAACAATATTTGCTTCAAACTAAAAAGTGAGCTGCCATCTTGAAGAATAAAAAAATTTAAATAAATGAATAACTGATTTTTATAAATTGAGCTGAATTTCAATCCGGGAAAAAATAAATACGAGAATAAATCATCTAAACTTCAGTGTATTTGCTGTTATCATATTGATTTACATTTGCTTCAATCTAGAAAATTTTATGAAAACAGGAAATATTATTTCATGATAGAAAATAAATACAGTATACAAAAACAAATAGAGTTTTAGGGTTTCTGCAGATCACCATCAGAAATAAAAATAAAATAAATGAGGGAAAATAATAAAGGGAGAGTATATCCCTACATTTTTACAATAAATTCCCCCTACAAGGTCGATTATTGTTATGTGATGTCTACTGCTTCACTATTGTTATATATATATATATGTTGTTTTTAATGTAGAAGTTATATCATTGTGACTCAGGTTTATGCTACAAGAAGATTATCATTGTGATATGCCATTGTTACTTTTGGTTCTGTTTTTATAATTAATATACTCAAAAAATTTACGATATTGTATTTTTCATCATTGTAAAAAATAAGCACAACTCGCACTCCGCGCTCAGATTTTTCTTTGCGGGTGCTATTTTTCCGTAAATTATTAGTTAATTTTTGTTTTGTAAAGTGTTTTTATGGAAATAAATTTTGATTTGATTTGATTTGATTTGATTTAGTCATAACTCAAGCAGGCTATACTAGCTGAATTCAACTGTCACTTGGAGTGTGATTGTTTGTTTAGTTCTTCCAAGTTTCAACTAATAAAAGTCAATGCAAAATAGAAGAAGTTGGTTCTGTTTCATATCATCCAATAGATCGTTTCCAACGGTGTCTAGTGAACACTGATCCTAAATTGATATCTCCAGATTGAACTGGAAGAGTTAACCTAAATTGAAGAGTTTGTCAATTTTCATATCACTCAGCAGCTGACATACTTCATCTCAAGTAGATGGTCCCATTCATCTTTATTAAAAGAAACTGTTTGTAAATTTTGATAAAGTCAAAGGATATTTTGCACTCCTGAAAATGAGATTTTCTTTTTTATATGTGTAAATTACGGTTTGCCAATAAACAATTTACTTTTTAAAAAGTTTTTAACTTATTTTCAAACACATTTTACAATTACTCTGATTTACATTCAGAGGAGTCCGACTAGCTCGATGGTTGATGCAGAACTGACTAACAATTGCACTCTACTGTCTTATTACGTTAGGCTGACTGAACATTTAACAATACAATACAGTGGTTGTATGCAGTTTTCACTCATATAACTTGTATAAACTATTATCTGAAGTGGAAGTTGTATAGAGTTTGATGCATAGAAAATTATATAAATATTTATACCACCAATTCGTCGAGCTGCAATACGATTCGTGATTCAAAAGAGTGCAATCAAAACAGATGAAATCAAAAGTCGCTGAAAGCAAAGAAACTGTAAAAGTTGAACAGAATAGAATGTAGGGATAGGTTTGCTTCCATGAATCATTTGATATCATCCAAACTAATCTTCTTTGAGCAGCTTCCAGACTATTGTAAAACTTTAACTGATGAAGAGTCAGTGCAGCTTTTCAATCTTACTTCTTAATCGAAAAAGGAGTGAAAAACTAATCTTTTTTTATTATTGAACCGTACTTGAAGCCAGAATTCATAGTATCCAAGGATTGATTCTATTGCTCCAAAAATTGATCCATTGAAACCTACTATAAATATTGCAAGAAAATGCAAAACTCATTACAATGCTACTACTTACAAGTGCAGAGCTAGGATGGTTTATTTCCAGATTGATGCATAAGTACTTGATTTATTAGCTTTTTAAATGTGGAATACCTTCAAAATGGCTAGAGTTAACGATTTTCGGTTTTCGTCATTCACTTTTTCTCAAAGCTTTGCATTGAAATCATGTTGTATCGTAGGACCACTTTCTATTTTTAAAAAATGAACTTATATTATTCAAGATATCAGACCATAATTTCAAAGTCACAGAAAATTAGTATTTTGATTTTAAATACGATATCCAATTATAACTACCGTCAAATAATCCTTGTGTCAGAAATATTAACCTTCCGGCAGTCGCGCTGTTGTAAAAAGTACAACAGTGTCAGTTTTTTTTGCTGCACAAAACTATTGAATGGGGTGGTGTCAGTGAATGAGTCACCTATGCATTCCAAAACTTTCCCCCCATCAATCCACTGAGTTGCAGTATCAACCGAGCAATGGTTCAGTCTTTAGCTGCCATTTAGTCGCGACAGTGCATAAGTCGCACTGTGCATAAGATAGGGAAAGACTGTAGGCTATACGAGGACTGTAAACGGACCAATAACACAGAATTGATGGCTTTGCTCGATGTACCTTATTGGGCTATGAAATGGTATTCATCCAAATGTTCATAGGCGTAGAATAATCCAAAAAGTTGGAAAAAGTAATTATATAATTAATTCAAATTCAATTCAAATTTATTCCACAAAAACGTACACAATACAAAATCTAAATACAAGTTCTCAAAAGCAAAATAACATAGTTATTAATATACATATTACATTGTATTGTTTATTTTACATAGTGGATTTCTACTGGCAAAAGTATAACTTGTCCGCCAGTAGGAGTAGCAATAATTACATTATAACAAAAGTAAAAGAAAAGACATTACAGAACTCAAGAATTTAGATCATAATTCCAAGAATAAGATGTCGAACTATTAGGGGGAATATCTAGCCTATATTACGTTGATATTAAAGTAATAAGATTCAATTATCCAGTTTTTAACGGTTGGTGGGATATATTTAATCACTTTTTGATTGGTGAGATCATTTGGGATATTATTTATAATTTTTGGAGCAATATAAATGAGCTGTTTTCGAATTAGTGTGAAGTCTGAAACGTATCATTCGAATTTATTTTCATTGTATCTGGTTCTATGTGCTTCATTATTTATTTTTGGAAAGTTATTTCTATATCTATTGAAGTATTTAAAGATGCTAAGTACATATAGTTGGCGGATGGTCATGACTTTCAGATCATTAAAAGCATTTATCGAGGCGTATAGTAAGGGTCGATTTAAAATAGTCTTTATTATCATTTTTTGAACGGTGAATAGAGATGAAAGGTGAGAATTGAAAGTACCTCCCCAAATTACTAATCCGTATTGCAGTAGTGATTGAACTATTGCGAAGTAAATCATTCTCATTCTAGATACATTCAGTACAGACCTCAATTTATAGAATTTGTAAGATATAAATTTCAATCTATTGCAGATGTAATCAATATGCCTCTTCCACTTGAAGCCCTCCTCGATTATAACACCTAAATATTTCAAGTGGCTGGTTTTCTCAATCTCGGGACAATTACATTCGTCGTGATCATTACTTACATTACAATTTAAATTCAATTTAAGTTGGCTGTTAGTTACCTCATGACCTGTAATACTCCTAGAGAATGCAATGTATTTAGTTTTTTAATATTTAGGCTAAGGGAGTTTACGTCTAGCCATCTCTTAAGTGTGGAGATGCCACTAGAGGCATTTCTATAAACGCCTCGCCAAGTTCCATCCCCAAACAACAGTACCGTGTCATCCGCAAAAGAATAAACTTCACCACCATTGAGGTCTAACTTTAGTATATCATTTACATATACCAAGAACAAAATTGGGGAGAGTACTATCCCTTGGGGTAGGCCGTAACCAGTAAGTGGAATCTCACTTACACTGCTATTAAGTGATAAAACTTGTTTTCTATGTGAGAGGTAGCTTTCGAATAGTTTCAATGGGATTCCTCTAATACCTACCCTATCTAGCTTGATAAGTAATTGACTATGACACACTGTGTCATAGGCTTTTGCCAAATCCAGGAAGATAGCCAGAGTTTTTTGTCCTTTATTCAGAAGATCTGATACGGAATTTGAAAACTGTAGTAGGGCATCATCGGTACTTTTTATTATTTTGGAAGCCAAATTGAAGATTTTCTATTATTTTATTTGTGTCAAAGAATTTAGTAACTTGATTCTTAATTAGTTTTTCCATTATTTTGGACAGGGAGCTCAGTAAACTGATTGGTCTATAATTTTCTGCTTGACTTCTATCGCCTGATTTAAATAAAGGTTTTATCTTAGCTACTTTGAACAAATCTGGAAAAATCCCTTTCTCGAAACATTTATTTATAATAAAAGTGAGTGGGAAAGCAATGTGATTAGCATCACATTGATTGAAATATTAATTAATTAATATGTTTTGACAGTAAACATAGTACATAACACTTGGATAATTTGATGTAAAAAAATACTACACGCGACTGCTCGTGTAACTGAGTAGGGCGCGACTACCAGAAGGTTAAGCAGTTTCCATGATTCTCGTCATCTCTGCATATTTTTTAATTTTATAATGTAAGAATGTTTATGTCAATCGTTTCTGGGAATCTTTATGTCTATTAATCATTTGTTAAATCAATAAGATAATTTACGTAATTTTGCTTGTATTTTTCAGACTGAAAATCTACGATTCTAACGTTGTTCATATTAAAGTAGAACCGTTTTGGCAGTTATGGCTTAAACATGCATTGTACCCTTTCATTGTTTTCGAAGTACTGAGCGTCATTCTCTGGATTTTTGATGAGTATTCTGTATACGCTGCATTTGTTATAATTTACTCAATTATAGCAGTCACCCTGAGCTCCAAACAAGAGAGAACGGTACGTTGAATATTCAATAATTAATTCAAGTTCAAATATAATTATAAACACTGCAGAGGAGACAAAATTCATTCCTACGTGTCTGAACGGCTTTTAAAGTAGAGAATATTTGCAATATTATATTAATGAATATAGTAAGCAGCTGCTTGCACATGACGAGAAGATGAGATATTCTTAATTGTATGTGCAGCTCACATAAGGAGACATCAATGTGCTTCAGTATGCCAAGGTGTTTATGGAATTCCAGTTTGAATCTTTCAGTCGTAGATTCAAGGCTACTAACGATATATAAATAAAATTCGGCTTTTTAAACAAGCCGTGCTTCAATATGCCTCTAAAAGACACGAAGCAAGGATTTTTCAGAACTGCCAGCTCTTAGTTGAGAAGTTGAAAGTTTATAGTTTATCCATTCCATTGTCAAAATCTAATGGTATCTGCTGCATGCTGAAAAGGCGTGAGATCAAGCATGCGTGTACTCCAAAGTGCTATAATAGCAGAGTCGCCAACTGTGATTCGTTTTTACTAACCGTGATGTTCTAGTTTTTAGGTCATTGCCAGTTTACTATGTTATTATTCAACATGTACAGTTATACATTAATCTTATCGGTATGCTTATTGGTATGTGTATTGAAAGTTTTGTAGGTATAGTTGCAATCCTCACACAATATTTCTCTTTCCACCTTTCAGCGAAAGCCATTAGCCGTTTTCAAACCTACCGATTTCTCGCCGACATGACATCCAGTCCTCCTATTGGCTAATTCTCACCAACAGCTGATTCTCTGCCAATTGGAGGACATTCTGTGTGTCGTGTCGGCAAGAGATCCATGGCTGTTAAAACGCCCATACTTGTGATGCGCCAACTAAACTGTGCTGACAGTTCAAATCTAAAAAAATCAGTTATCCTTTGGCCACTCTTTCCACTAAGGCTCAACTCACACTTACGCGACTCAGTTCGAGAAGAGACTCGACTCTAGTTGAGAGCATGTGTTTCCAAATGTGACACACAGTCACAGACCAGTCAACTCTAGTCTCCGCGACTGTCACCATTCGAAAACACTATGCTCTCGACTAGAATCGAGTCTCTTCTCGCTCTGAATCGCGTGAGTGTGAGTTGAGCCTAAGAGCAAACTATTTATTGGTCTTGGATCCAGTGTGATTTCTTATCATCACATGGACATATGGAGTGTTTTACTCTGGCAACATCGCTTGTCACTCTCTCTTGGTTATGTGTAATGTTGTGTTTTGTATATTTCATTATAAAATGGAATAGAATTTATTAATCAGGCCAGACAATATCATTCAACTTATAGGTCAGTCAATGTCTAATGACGCAACATGACTTGGTCAGGGAAGGCTGGCCAGACATATTCAAACAGGAAAAACATTTAATGGAAAGCGTTATTGCAATGATTAATAAACATTGTACCTCAACATGTATAATATGTGTCCTATAAATTTAAATAAATAACTTGAAACCATGATTATATTTCTGCAAACATTTGAGTATAACATGTTCTGCTATGAAGATTTGCACTTCGATTTTTTCTAATAGTACCTAATAAATTATAATTCTGCATTAATAGTGAGGAACTATTTTAATATTTGTTTTCAGAAAAAATTGAGACTACACAAAATGGTTTCTGCCTCCAAAATGGCTTCAAAAATCACTGTTCTTCACAATAAAGAAGGTAATTGTCTTCTGTCTTCATATCATTGAGAATTGATTCAATTCAATTCAATTTATTCAATTTCAATTCACAATACAAAGCACAAGATACATAGACAACATATCTAAAAACAGATTTGTGAATATTTTCCCCACATAGACGGATCTGTGTGTGGGGAATGAGTAACAGTACAAGAAGTAGCCTAAAATAAAATAATAATACGTATAATATATCTATTTTTATATATATATATATATATATATATATATATATATATATATATGAAAGATAATAATAATACGAAAGAAAAATCCTATCAGTAAGCAAGGTCAGAGAAGAAAGATATTGAAGAGAAAGAAAACTATAACTTTCCATGTAGGCTAACGCTTAATAGATTAAAAGAAAAGGCGAACGAAAGAAGAAAAAATGAAAAGGGGGAAAATCAGCAATAGATGCAGATGTGAAAGATTGTTAGATGGAAATAAATGGTGACAAAAGATTTCTCGGTACTGAGAAAGGCAAGAAAAGAGATGATGAAGATCCAAGCTATTCGATCATTATGAATATGACAAAAAAGCAAAATCAGAGACATGGTAACGGTCGTCCAACTGAAACAAAACTTAGTTTACAGGTCTAAGTCAGCCTAAAGAAAATGTTCCTATCAACCCAAATCTGTATATCTGAGAGTAATGATTTGGTTATATTTCTGTAAACAAAGCCTATTGGTATTTTGTTGATTAAGTAATTACAATAGTACGGAAGTTGATGTCTGCATATAGTGAGTTTTGTGAAGTGTATATTAAATCTATTTGTGTTATTTGCTCGAATTTTGTAGGGAGTTGTGTGAGTGGTAAATAAATGGTTATGTTTATTCAAGTACAGAATTACACTTTTAATGTAAGTCTGTCTTAGAGTTGGAACCTTTAATTCTAGGAAAATTTCTCTACTTGAGTAAATTCGAGGTCTTCCCAGGGCCGCTCTAATCATGTGCTTTTGTAAGATAAAAAGCTTTTTTACATGAGAATCGAAAGCAGCACCCCACACCTCTATAATATATTGGAATAATGAATGTGCATATGCGAAATAAATTTTCCTAGTGATATCTATATTTCTTATTCTATTTATTTTGTAGAAGATATGGATCAAATACTTTAACTTCGAGCATAAATATTCTATGTGTTTGTTCCACTTAAGGTGCTGGTCAACTACTATTCCTAAGTATTTCATAGTTTGTACTCTTTCCAGTGTTTTTATCTCCTGTCCCTCATTTACCATGTTTATACAGTTTGCATTCATATTCAAATTCATAGTTATTGGTGGTTGTCCGGTAATATTAGGTGAAAAGGTTATGTATTTTGTTTTTTCAGTATTGAGGGTGAGAACATGATCCTTAAGCCATTTCTGAACTATTTTTAAATTATTGTTCGCGTTACTGAACGTTTCCTCCCAGCTACTCCCACTAAAAATGAGTGTTGTATCATCAGCAAATGACAATGTAGTACAATTTCCAAGGTTTAGGTTGAGCATATCATTAACATAGATTAGAAATAAAATCGGTGATAGAACTGATCCTTGAGGCAGTCCAAAATCGGATGTGAATTTAATGTCAGTTCGGCTATTTAAAGTTAGATATTGTTTTCTATTTGATAAGTAGCTTGCAAATAAATTGTTTACGGACCCTCTAATTCCAGATTTATTCAGCTTATCTAGTAGTAATTTGTGTGGGATAGTGTCAAAAGCCTTAGATAAGTCCATAAAGACAGCTAGAGTTTTTTTATTTTTATTGAAGTTGTTGCACACAATTTTATTAAGGTGAATTACTGCATCTTTAGTAGACTTTTTGGCTTGGAAACCATATTGGTTATCACTAATTATATTCTCCTTATCAAGAAAACTCATTAACCTCAATTTTAGAATCTTTTCTAGAATTTTGGATAAATTACTTAGTAGGCTGATTGGTCTGTAATTTTCAGGTTTTTTTGGATCGCCGGTTTTAGGTATAGGAATAATTTTTGCTTCTTTAAATTTACTAGGAAAGTATCCATTGCTCAAACATTTATTGAATATAAATTCCAGGGGTTCGGTAATAAAACTTGATATTCGTTTTAGATACGATCCTGAGAAATTATCGGCTCCAGGTGTTGCTTTGTTTTTCAATTTATCAATTATCTTTTGTATCTCTATTGTGTTTGTGGGGCGGAGAAAGATACTTCTCTCACATGAGTTGTTTTGGGATTTAGGTATAGGTATATTATTTATATCATCAGAAATTTTCCCAGCGAAAGTTTTTCCTACATCGGCAAAGTATTTATTAAGTACTTCGGCATCCAGATTGATTGTATTGGTATTCTTTTTAGTATCTAAAAGTTCGTTTATACATTCCCAGGTTTTCTTGGAATCATTTTTGTATTCGTCTAATTTTCTGTTAAAGTAATTGATTTTTGCTTGTTTTATCAAATTATTTAGAATATTTCGATATGACTTATATTTATTATTTAGTTGGATATTATTTGGTTGCTTTCTAATAATTTTATGCATTTTGTCTCTAACACGTATACAGTTTACTAAACCGGGTGTAATCCATTTTTTAAGAGGTCTTTTATCTTTACTCATGCGAATTGTTTTTGTTCTATTTTGTGTTAAAGAGTTTAATTTGTCAACTAAAAGATTCACCATAATATCAATATCATCGGCTCTGTATATATCTTCCCAGTTTTCTCCCTGTAAGTCCTTCATAAGACCATCAAAATCTATTTTGACTCTAGTCCATGGCTCACTGTGTTTCGTTTCCTTATCATTAACTTCGTTCAGATGTAAAGAAATACTGAAATGGTCTGTTATATTGGTTTTTGAAATTACACCTGTCACAACATTTTTAGTTTTATTATCTTCTTTGAAAAAAATGTGATCAATGCAGGATACGGCTCCATTGATACTTCTGGTTGGTTTGTTAATATAAGATTTAAAACCATTCATGTGTAGTGTACTTAGGTATTCGTTAGCGAAATGATTATTTGCGAGGATATTGAGATTTATGTCACCTATTATAATTATATTATGTAAATCTTTCATTTGATTCAGGCAAGTATCTAAGCTTGTAATAAATTCGTTTAGATTCAGAGCTGGTGATCGATAAATTGAAATTATAATATATTTAACATTATTTATTAAACATGAAATGCAGATGTAGTTTGCTTTCTCGATTACTAAGTCAATTAATTCTGTTTTAATGTTTTCGTCAATGAACAAACATATCCCATCACATTTAGAGAATTTACTTTTTTTTTGTATTACATTATAACCTTGCAAACTGTAATGAAACTGAGTCTTCCGAAATCCATGTCTCCGACAATGCAACAACCTGAAATTTAATACTGACATTACCAATATAATGCACTAATTCATCGAAATTCTTGTTAATGCTCCTTATATTCGTGTGAAAAATATTTAAGCCCCCTTCATAATGATTTCGCTCAAGAGGTTTAATGGAAAAAAAATCATCTATTTCAACAGTGTTATAATATCCCACAAGTTCATCATCTTCATGTAAAGCTGACATATGGAAAGTTTAGTGAAAAAGTGTTAATATTTTTATGGTTATTTATAGTGAAGACGTAAGAAATTTTTTTTTAATTATGATATCAAAATAAGAAGAAAAGCCACGATGTGTGGAAAGCCGTAGTAGAATATAACCCTTCGAAACACAGTCAGATCCAACGCAAGATGGAACTCCCCAATAAATATAATATGATAATTCCTTTGATGGGGATATAACTAATGAAATCCAGTCATCAGCACAAACAGACTACAGTGTAGCGTGTATGCATATAAGGAAAACTTTTCTGTGTGATAATATTATGTGAATTGAAGTGCCAGAAAGAGCAAGTAATCGAAATTTAGTATGAAACTACATATACGTCTTCACACATTAGAATCAGTCATCCTCAAGAAAACAGTAGCAGGAAATAATCAATTGGAAAAAGAATAGTACAGTAAGTTACATTATGATAAGGAAGAAAGCTAAAATGAAAAAAACAATCTTCCTTGTTAAGAGGAAATAAATAAAAATAAATTCATTAGCGAATTTGAAATGTAAATGAAATCGAATATTTAAATAATAAAGAAACATTAGGCTACTTGTTAGGAAGGAAGCTCCATATACCTTGACTTGAAAAGATAAAAAGTACATTTACTTCAATTATTAGTTTAGTGCTGACTGCCGAAATTTGTAATATTATGGGAGTGACATTTTTCAGAGAAATAATAATTTTCTTATAGATTTTCAAGTTTACTTCAGGATGATGAGACCTTGAAAAAATGCTATTTCATGACTTGAGCTATAATTCATTTCATATTGAAATTTGGCTGAGTAATGAGTTTTTTATAGCTTGAAACGTAAGTCTCCACATTTACTTGTTTTTGATTTTGTACGTCTCTAGTATGAGCAAAATATCCTCGCAAAAAAATCCTTTTCTATTAATCTAATAACTGCAGTGCGATTCCAGAATAGAATCTATTGATGTAAGTCAATGACAAAAATAGACTACAAGATAATGGAGTACTTGGGAAATTCCTTTTCCTATCATATTATCCTTAAAATGCAAAATTTAAAAAAAACCGTGTGTATACATCGACGCGCAGTTAAAAAATGAATATTCCTGCAAAATCTCTTAGAATCCTATCAACGCGTTTGGCCATAAATACGTTACAAACAGACAGAGAGACGATAGAAAATCCCAGTTGAAACATAGACCTCACTTCGCTCGGTAATTCATTACAGTATTGTTGTATGTTTTGGCTGAATAAATTGAAAGTGAATATAGCTCTCAATTAGGCTGTTTGAGATTTCATGTGATCAGATTGAGTTTTTACTTTTTTTTAAATGATATGGATTTGATAATATTCTCGAATATATTAGGAAATTTTCAACAGCAATAGAATATTAATTTACTCTTTAATTTAATTATTTGTTCATTTATTTACTTCATGCATAAATTTTTACTGTAAGGCGAGAGTAGCGAGCCTGCCGGTTAGTTCCGAATAAACTATACTTCTACAACAATTAAAGTGGTCAAATTCCATTCAGTTTTTTTTTCGAATTGCACATGTACATTGTACATTGCAGTATTACACTCAAAAACTTAAAAACAGTACTGTGGAAATGCTTGAAAATTGCAATAATTACAACAACACAGAAGTCCAAATTACTTCTATATTGTTGAAATTATTGCAGCTTTCAAGCAGCATAGAAGCAATTTAGAAGAATCAAGTCAAAATTAAATTAACACTAGCTGTTGACATAAATCGAAGTTCACTGGAACTCATATCAATAAATTCGGCTTAAATCTAATTATTTTAACACACCTGGAGAACACTAACAGAAATCTACTATACTAATATTTTTCAATATTCACCATTCAGTACTCAAGACGTCGATTTTTGTTAAAGGGGTATATTAAAGAAAACTAGAAAATAACAAGAATGCGCTCCTCCTTCGTGCTTCCAATGAAGATTTAGTATTATTTTTACTTGTGAATGACAGTTACATTTTTATCGTTATAGTCTAATAGTAGATTGTTCTTTTGAAGTAATTATAATAAGAATTCTGTCAAAAATTGTGATGAAATCCAAGTAAAGAATTTTTCGAGGAATCCCAGTATAAGGAAGTGATATTAGTATAATTTGTTCAATTTTTACCTTTGGACAGTTTTGTATTTTGTGTCTTGACTACAATCATTTTTCCTTAATGTATTTCAAGTTTATCCCAGCAATGAGTCATTTTGTAGTCATATTCGTACTTGTAATTTATGAATAAATCTTTTTTTATGTTTCAGAATACGAATGCGACATTGATGATTTGGTTCCTGGAGATGTGATAAAAATTCCTCCAAGGGGATTCCCAATGCCTTGTGATGCCATATTACTTTCCGGATCGTGTATTGTTACTGAAAGTGAATTAACAGGTCAAGCAGCAAATTCATGTAAAATTTAATATTAAATCAGAAACGTTGTAATGTTACATGAGATGATGTTAAAGTTTTTTACTCATGAAAAATTTCCACTTGTGAAGATTGTAAAATTTAATGGAATTATTAGTGTATGAGTAAATAATTTGACTAGCATCATAGATTGTAATGAATAATAGAACGTGTTCAATTACAGGTGAGAGTGCACCAGTATTGAAAACTTCACCAGTCGTTTCTCCTGATAGTAGAGAAATCTACTCACCATCTTCCGTCCATATGCGCCATACCTTATTCTGTGGTACACAAATCATTCAAACTCGATACTATGGAGACAATGAGGTGAGTACTAATTACTCCATTGCTTTCTTCAAGTTGAATAATGCAGGCTACTTTGCTTATGAAAGGAACTTCAAATATCATTTTTCTAAATCAAACAACTTTACTTTTCTATGATAAATTTTAAGAAGAATCTATTTCACGAAACCTGGTGATAATCTCCGCTTAAAACTATCAATATTTTTAACATATAATATTATTCGTTTGTCATTTGTATGGCTGTAACTGCAATGATTGTGTATTTTATTTGCGTGTTCGGCGAGCAGCAATAGTAGCATATATGATGCATTGTTATATATTACCTAAATTCATATTAGATATCTAAAGTTGAGACATATAAAGCTGGCCAGTGGCCATGCTGCTGCTGCAGCATGGTTTGAATGCAATCCAAACGGTGTGATGTGGCACGCGTCCAGTCACTCCATGCTGCAACCATCCAAAACCATTGATATTTGTGATCAATGTGACTCCAGTAGATGAGGAATACACAACTTGAACAAAGTAAGGCTATGTAAACAAACAAATTCAAAACAGCTAAGAGCTGCAACATTTATTTCTACAGCTTTGGTCATACACCCAATGAGAATAGAAAATTCCTCTTAAAACTAGAGGATATTCGAGTAGTTGAAGTGACAGGGTTTTCCTTTGGATTGGAATTCCATTGAGCTTCATCGCTTTTCCGAAATCACGAGTGGTTTCACCGTTCACGTCGTTCCATTGGCACGCTACCATACAATTCGGCTTGTTGGAACACTCGTCAGTGGCAAGCTTGATATCATTTTTATTATAAACTTGCAAGTTAAGAATATAATTTCTTCAGAAAAATGGTATAATATACCATTCAAGTGTTTTATAATAACAAGTGATAAAAGAGATGTTGGACATAGCATATTTTCGTTGTCTTCATGGATTAGGCCTTATTAGCTTCTTGAGTTAAACCTGATCAGGTTATCTTTACTAATGAATTTTAATAGTGATGCTCATAGTAGAGTGGTATTTCTGACCCATTTGAATTTATACATTATATGCACTAGTTTAAATCTCCTCAGGAATGAGACACTGAAGGAAGAATATGGAACAATTCGACTCATAGCAAAAATCAGAAGATACAAAGAAAAGAAGTGTGAACATCTATTGAGGATGTTTTAATCGTTTCCCACTCAAAGCATGGCTGTCATAAGCCAAAGGATAAAATATGCATAGGGAGACCGAGAAAAAGATGAATGCCGGAACAACATTTGAATGCATGAATTATTTTCAAGCTTGAAGCCACCTTCGCTGCTCCACTATGTTTTCACCATGAGAAACCGTATCTCCTCTGATTGGATTAGTGGAGTGTGTATTACAATGTGAACATCATAAGAAAAATAACACATTTTATTTACAATACAAATTGTTCTCACCTAAATTCACAAATTTGCTATCTTATCTCATGAGTGATTATAAAAAGAAAATGCTAAATTCATAAAATACCTTGAAGACTTCTACAACTGCAAATATTTTTTACAAATACTAGATGGTAAATCGGTGAATGCTACTATAAAAAATCCGGTCCAGCATCTTATTGCAATATCATATTTCTTTCCAACTTCTAATTATCTTCAGAACTAAGCAAATTTTCAATTATCATGTGGTAGTAAAAATAGAGTCATTGGGTCGGTTGAATAAAAGCCAGCAATAACTAATTTTTCGCCCCACTTGGATGTAATGAGCTGGTTTTCGTGCGTCATATGGAGGCCGAAAATTATTGTTTTCTGACCAGGCTGGTAAAAGTTTTACGGCCCTAGGGCTGTAATAGTATATTTCGCACCTAGGGCCGAAAATGAGATATTTCCGGCTCGAAATCGGTTTTTTTAAGTCCGAGGCCGTAGGCCGAGAGCCGGAAATACATTTTTGCCCATGGTGCGAACGCTATTTTTCACCACACCCAAAAAAAAAACTTCCCAATATATAAGAAATTAAAAAATAAATAAAATTCAAACAGCCTATTTTGATAGTTTGAATCTTGGTTATGACAACTTTTACTGTCAATTAATTTCAATATTACTAATTAATAATTTACAATAGTGACCATATTTTTATACTATTAATATTAGGCGCAAGCTTTGCGCCCGGTGCAATATATCATGGATAGATGGATGAATAGAATTTTCATTACTATTTTGAAATAATGTGATGAAAAAATTAATATAATTGCATATTTCACAGTTTTGTCTCAAAATATATCTAAAAAATTGATTGAAATTTAAATTATGGTAACTAATATAAAAAAATAGGTAATAAAATTCGAAATTCATCGACAAAAAAAAAAAGTTATTGACCGAGATTCAAACCTAGATCATGTTTGTTTATTCACTGAGCTTTGAGTTCTGATGTATTACGCCTTTACACTCTCGGCCATTGCGTATTGTTGAACATAGGGGCCTGACTGATAACACATACACGTAATTACTGTACTTTACTGTACTGTAAACTAGACTTCTAAAAAAGTTTACTTCACTCCTAAAAAGCGTACAACAGACTTTGGCTCATGACTTATATATTATTAAAATTAATATTTTTATCTGTCTCACAATAAAATGTTCACTCTGAATTAAGTCAGGTAACGTATGTAGGCTACTATAATATAGTGTATAGCGGCAAATTTGAAGTCGGTTTGCCGGCATTTTCACTACAAAATATTGCTCTGAAAATAGTTAAATCATAGAGAAAACATTTGAAGATTCAATCTTGAGTGGGCCTAATGTTTTCTCTACATGGTTTAATATTGAAGAAAAATTATCTAAAAGTTTTAATAATGAAATACAGAAAAATTGCTAGGAATTTTTCAGTCAAGGCTGAGTTTCACCAGTAGGCTTACCTTAAACTTCAGATCTCTGCTGTATTTTCTTATTATTATAGTTGATTGTATTGCATTAAGAAGTGGAATTCGATAATAAAAAAGAAACAATTATTACTCTACCTCACTTTTAAATATTGATACAATTATTGTACTTTGATTTCAAATTTGATTCTTCACTTTTAAATACTTGCGATACGTACCTTTCTGACAATGGACAATGCAGCCAACATTATATTGTTGAGGCTATGGAGATATCATCGTATTCTATTGTTTGATATCAAAAACACAATAATAAATATTAAATTATGAAACAGTAATTTATAAAATATATTATAGACATAATACCGCGATTCACGATACATAATTATATAGATTATTACAGTCGTTATGAGATTATCTCTCTATGATTTTTGTGAGATCGGACACGATCAGCTGTTATTCAAGGTCATTTTACAGCCCTAGGGCCGTAAAGTTTTACCGGCCTGGTCGGAAAACAATCACTTTCGGCCTCCATATGACGCACGTAAACCAGCTCATTACATCCAAGTGTGGCGAAAAATAACTTAGAAGTCAGCTGATTCTCATTTGATGTGACCGTGTTAAACACGGTTATAAATACTTTACAAAATGGTTTATGAAACGGAATCAGTTTATGCTTCTAGAAATTGAATAAAGTATTTTGCAATAAGATTCAATCATTTTATTTGGATGAATGAAATACAGATAAGATATTATAAACTATTCAAATTCAATTTTCAGAGTATGATAGAATCCGACCTCTAACCTCATAGTACTGCGTTTGCCACGAAACCTGATGGATAATTTTGGAACTACTTGGGCAATTCCATTGGTGCTGAATGTTTTTTTAAACAGTTTATTATGAAACGGAATTAGTTTTATGCTTCTAGAATTAAATAAAATATTCTGCAAGATACTATAATTCTATTTGGATGAATAAAATACAAATAAGATATTAAAAACTATTCAGATTCGATTTTCAGAGTAGGATAGGACTTCTAACCTCAACTTCCGCAGTCGACGATAACAAGCATTGTTGACATCCAGTCATCCAGATTGTCCAAATTTCAAGTGCGCTAAAATAGCTGATCAAAAAACTTTTCATTCTGTGTTCATTATTCAAGAATCAAAACATTCATAATAATATCATCTTATTGCCATTTGAAAGAATAAAAAAGTATAAACTAAACCTCCCACATTAAAACATAATTGAACATAATCTTTTAGGTTATTTAGACAAATTGAAATCTACCCAAACCCAGCTTAAGTACTGCGTTTACCACTAAACCTGGTGTATAATTTTGGAACTACTTAAAACTATTAAAAACAACCTATTTTTTCGGACATGTTATTCATTATCAAAATTTGGGTACAGAATAGTTTTGGGCCATGCCTGTTGTTCTTTCCCGATCATATTTATATGATTTGTAATAATTGTATCCACTGAAAATGATTACCGTACCTCAGATTTGCTAGAGATATGACTTTTCAGTTTTGTGCCTAATAAACAGTATATATATATATATATATATATATATATATATATATATATATTATATATATATATATATATATATATATATATATATATATATATATGATATTCAGATTACCGTACCTCAGAGGACCTTGATGTGATGTGAATGAAAGTCATACATAATTTCGCTCCTGGGTTTTAGAAGATTTTGTGTTATAAATAGTCAAGGATAAGTACAAATTTTGTATTAATTTCATTATTAATTGTTTCTTGATCACGTTTTATCATTTTGTTTTAGATTTCAATTCTTAATTCTATTTTATAAGCCAAACATCGTTTAGAGGTTATTTTGAGGTTAGGTTTTCGAGATTTAAAAATAAACATAGATAGTTTACTTGACTAAAATTATAACCAAATTAAAATCCTATCTTTTATAAATCAATTATTATTATTGCAAGTAATATAATTTCTTAGATAGGAAGATGAGCTCAAGTAAAACACCGAAGGTTAATAATAGAAATGTAAACATAGCGAGAGTACTTACGCGTTCCCAAAACCAAAATTCAAAAACGCCAAAACCAAAAACCCCAGTTCTTCAAACTACTTTAGCCGAAAAAGTTGCTCAACTACAAAGTAGCCACACTAATTTAAAAAACCAATTAGAAGTAACTTTAAAAACGTCTGAGGAAGAAAGGTTAGGGATGGTAGAAGAAATTAAATCTTTGGAACTGATTATAAAATTACAAGATGAAGACCATAAAAAAGAAATACTAAATCTAAAAAATCAATGTAGTCTAATGTCGGAGGAAATAAAGAAACTAAAATCTAAATTTGATAATACTAAATGTATGATAGAACCTCCGTCCAAATGCAAAAAAATAGAATCTAACCTAAATGATGGGAAATGCTCTGAAAATGGTCGAAATAAAACATACAGTGAGGTTTTGAAGACAGCAACCAAAAATATAGCTGAGGGAAATAAAGATAGGAAAGGGAGAGTTCTGCTACTGACGTCCAGTCATGGACGTGATTGCAGTGATCTCCTTGATAAAAGATTAAAAAATAAATTTGATGTCCAATGTTTTTTCAAGCCAAGTGCATCAATTAATGCAGTTGTAGAGTCAGCTAGGGAACAAACTAAAGATTTTGATGAAAATGACTATCTAATTGTACTGGGTGGCTCAAATAATATAAATGAACCTAACTTGAATCATCTTCCTCAAGTAACAGAAAAAATCAAGGAAATTGTGCCACTCAGCAAAAAAACAAACTTAATAATAAGTACTATTCCTAATAGGTTTGATAGGCCAGAATTAAATGAAGCAATCAACTCGACAAACAAATCAATCCATAATACAATCAACAGCCTAAAAAATAAGAATTCTAAACAACTGGGGATTTGTTTTCTAAATGAAAGGCTGAAAAGACATAACTTCACTAATCATGGGTTGCATCTAAATCGATCTGGCAAAGTAATCTTTTGTAATAGATTGGCAGAGCTGATTGAAAGCCGTTTGCAATCCTCTGGTTTAAAAACAGTCAAAAAAACAAATAACGATTTTTTAGTAAATTGGCTCAAAACAGGGAAAGGGAAATAGCTACAAATGCTAGAGATAGAGTAGCACAAGATGGTAAGGTTTTTAGTATTTATCATCAAAATATTCAGTATCTTCGCAACAAAATTGACAGATTAGAAGTATTTCTTAAACAGGAGGATCCTGACATTGTTATTTTCACAGAGCATGGCTTAAAAATAAAGGAAATAAATCAAGTTAGGATTCCAGGCTATTCACTGAGATCAGAATTTTGTAGAATAGCTCATAGAAGTGGTGGTGTATGTATATTCACTAGCAATGCTAAACATACCCAAACTTATGAACTGGATTTTGTTAAGAGATTTTCTGTTGAGATGGATTTAGAGGTGACGGGACTAAGGTTAAAAATTGATGATCGATTTGAGGTAGCAGTGTTAGGTATCTATAGGTCACCAAATGGAGACTGGCAAAAATTTTGTGAGCTGCTCCATACACTTTTGGAAATTACAACCGCTCGTTTCACAAATGTTATAGTAGTAGGAGATTTCAATACCGATTTTGCCAGGCAGGATAAAATGACAGAGGACATTAGAGATATTATTAATATGAATAATTTAGAAATTAAGGTCCACGAATATACAAGAGTAACTCGAACTTCACAGACAATTATCGATAATATCCTCACAAATATAGAAGGTTGTAATGTCAGGTTAGGTAGCTCAGATCTGTCAGATCATAACTATCAAATTTTAGATGTTAAGCTGCAGGGCCAGAATCCCAGCAGAAAAAAAACTTTTGTGAAAGAAATTCAGCAATATGAGCTAGGAAATATAAATTGTTTGAAGCAGGAACTGCTTCAAGAAAATTGGAGTAGTGTTTATAACAGTTGTAACCTAAATTACAAATATAAGCAATTCATTGATACTCTAAGATTTCACATTAGTGTATGCTGTCCAATAAAAAAAGTCAAAGTAAAAAGTAAATTACACAAAGTAGATGAATGGATAACTGAAGATATTCTTACTCAAAGGAATATTGTTAGGGAAGCTTATGAGGAATTTAAATTAATGAGGGATGTTCCGAGTGAAGTCAAATACAAATGTCTAAAGAAAAACTATGCAAAAAAAGTGAGGAAAGCTAAGTGTAAGAAAACAGCTGAAATATTAACAACTAGTACCAATTTTAACTCTGCTGTTTGGGAGGTAATTAATAGAAATAGGAGAGCAGCTCAAAAAGATACAGTTACTAATGTCCCTAGGATAATCGATGAACATGGAATTTATATGGATGATAGTATAGACATTTGTAACTTTTTCAATAAGTATTATCAACAGGTTGCATATAATCTCCAAAAGTCACTGAACACTAATACTTATAATACAACTACATTAAATGCTGAGCCAATTGGAAAGGTATTTAAATTTCATCCATTATCAAGAGATGAGTTGTCAAGAATAATAAAAAATTTGAATAACAAAAAAACAGTAGGAATGGATGAGGTCTCAAGCAAAATTTTAAAAGAATGTGAAAATGAATTACTGGACCCTTTATTGCATCTCCTTAATACTTCACTAGAGCAGGGTATTTTCCCTGATGATCTGAAACAAGGAAAAATTTTGCCAATTTTCAAGAGCGGTGATCCTGAAAGAGTTGAAAATTATAGACCCATTAGTATTCTAAATGTAATAAGTAAAATTTTTGAAAGAGTAGTTTTAAATAGGCTATTGATGCACCTGGAAGAAATTAACTTCATATGTGATGAACAGCATGGGTTCCAGAAAGGAAATCTACTAAGACTGCAATAGTATCCCTTGTTGAAAGACTAATAGATATAATAGATTCAGGTGAGAAGGCAGCCGCAATATTTCTTGATTTATCCAAAGCTTTTGATTGTGTGAACCATAGAATATTATTGGAAATACTAAAAACTGTAGGTGTGAATGGTATAGAACTAAAATGGTTTGAATCATATCTCATAGGTAGAAACCAGTGTGTTGAGCTTACCAAGGTGGATGGGAATGAAATAGTAAAAATTAAATCTCAAAAACTGGAGGTCCAGGCTGGAGTGCCTCAAGGCTCAATTCTGGGTCCCTTACTGTTTCTGTTGTATGTGAACCAATTACCAAAAGAGTTAAAAGATCACAGAGCTCTGTTGTTTGCTGATGACACATCGCTTATCTTTAACAATTATTTATTAGATAGTCTAGAAATAAATGCTTTTACTGGAGTACAGTCAATTGTCCAATTCTTGAAGCAAAGGCAATTAACAATAAATAGTAAGAAATGTCAATTCCTACAATTCAAAAGTAAATATAATTCAGTAGAGGATAGAGAAATAAATGTGTTTGTAGAGGAAAATGAATTAGACCAAGAAGAGAAAGTAGCATTCTTGGGAATTTTATTGGACAGGAAATTAACATGGCATCCTTACATTGAGAGGATATGTAATAAGATATCATCTGGAGTATTTGTCCTGCGGCAGCTTGCTAGGCTGAATGATAAAAAACTACTGTTAACTGCTTACCATGGACTTATACTATCTCATATTAGGTATGCTATTTTAGTATGGGGTAATTCATCTCAACAAAATATGGACAGGGTGTTTAAGATTCAAAAGAAGGCACTCAGATGTATAGAGAAAGTGAATAGGTTAGACTCTTGTAGGCCTTTATTTAAAAAGCTTGGTCTATTAACTGTGCCATCTTTGTATGTATATGAAGTTGTAATGCATGTGAAAACGAGTGGTGTGATCCAGAATTCAGATGTTCATGAGTATAATACGCGAAACAGAGCAGATTATCATATAATGGGTCACAATAGTAGGTTATTTGAACAAAAACCAGATTATATTGGTAGGAAATTTTATAACAAGCTACCTCAAATCTTGAAAAGTAATGATGATTTGAAGATTTTCAAAAAACAAATTAAAAAATATTTAGTTGATAGAGCTTTTTATAGTGTACAAGAATTCCTTTCAAACCTAAACTAGGTTGAACTACTTAGTGTTAGAATTATTATGTAATAACATGACTTGTCTTATACTCCATGACTGGAGTCTTTAGGACGTAATCTTGAAAAAAAAATAAATAAATAAAAATAAAAAAAAAAAAAAAAAAAAAAAAAAATTTGCTAGAGATATGACTTTTCAGTTTTGTGCCTAATAAACAGTATATATATATATATATATATATATATTATATATATATATATATATCTATATATATATATATATAGATATATATATATATATATATAATATATATATATATAAAATCTGAATATCATATATATATATATATATGATAGAATAATTGTTTATTAGGCACAAGTCATAGCTCTAGCAAATCTGAGGTACGGTAATCTGAATATCATATATATATATATATATATATATATATATATATATATATATATATATATAATATATATATATATATATTATATATATATATATGATATTCAGATTACCGTACCTCAGATTTGCTAGAGCTATGACTTGTGCCTAATAAACAGTATATATATATATATCTATATATATATATATGATATTCAGATATATATATATATATGATATTCAGATATATATATATATATTATATATATATATATAGATATATATATATATATGATAGAATAATTGTTTATTAGGCACAAGTCATAGCTCTAGCAAATCTGAGGTACGGTAATCTGAATATCATATATATATATATATGATAGAATAATTGTTTATTAGGCACAAGTCATAGCTCTAGCAAATCTGAGGTACGGTAATCTGAATATCATATATATATATATATGATAGAATAATTGTTTATTAGGCACAAGTCATAGCTCTAGCAAATCTGAGGTACGGTAATCTGAATATCATATATATATATATATGATATTCAGATTACCGTACCTCAGATTTGCTAGAGCTATGACTTGTGCCTAATAAACAGTATATATATATATATGATAGAATAATTGTTTATTAGGCACAAGTCATAGCTCTAGCAAATCTGAGGTACGGTAATCTGAATATCATATATATATATATATGATATTCAGATTACCGTACCTCAGATTTGCTAGAGCTATGACTTGTGCCTAATAAACAGTATATATATATATATGATATTCAGATATATAT
Source organism: Nilaparvata lugens (assembly GCF_014356525.2). Lineage (NCBI taxonomy): Eukaryota > Metazoa > Arthropoda > Insecta > Hemiptera > Delphacidae > Nilaparvata > Nilaparvata lugens. The sequence goes on along the minus strand of NC_052518.1, from coordinate 75,825,313 downwards.
ATATATATGATAGAATAATTGTTTATTAGGCACAAGTCATAGCTCTAGCAAATCTGAGGTACGGTAATCTGAATATCATATATATATATATATGATATTCAGATTACCGTACCTCAGATTTGCTAGAGCTATGACTTGTGCCTAATAAACAGTATATATATATATATGATATTCAGATTACCGTACCTCAGATTTGCTAGAGCTATGACTTGTGCCTAATAAACAGTATATATATATATATATGATATTCAGATTACCGTACCTCAGATTTGCTAGAGCTATGACTTGTGCCTAATAAACAGTATATATATATATATGATAGAATAATTGTTTATTAGGCACAAGTCATAGCTCTAGCAAATCTGAGGTACGGTAATCTGAATATCATATATATATATATATGATAGAATAATTGTTTATTAGGCACAAGTGCATGTGAGATCGTGCATGCCCAAGCGCGCAGATGAGAAACAAAATTTGGAAAGAGCCATGGAAACACGTTGTGACTTGCCTTTAGCTGCTCACACTGAACGCCACCAGCGAGAGCACGCATTCGGTGAGTGTTCCTATGACTTTCCAGATTTTGTTTCTTATCTGCGCGCTTGGGCATGCATGATCTCACTACATGCACTAGTACATGTGATCATACCCAAGCAAATACTAGGTCTAGCAGCTGTTACTATGTCAATTTTTATCCACATGCATTGAGCGGTTGCTAGGACGACAGAAAATTTCTAGTTCCACCTAGGCCTAGCTAATGCTAGCAACCAAGTCTTGAAAATCACTTATCAGTATATTTCGCAGTCAGCTTTCAGAAGCCGAAGCGAGTAGACGTGTTTTGTGAAATTCATGTAATTATTCTAAAAGTATACCATCAAACTGTTGTGTCAGTGAAAACGGCATTGCCGAATTGTGAGTGAGTGTGTGTGTGCGTGCGCGCGCGCATTGGCAGCAACTATGACTGTAGCCGAGTTCGGATATTGCTGCTTCGGTGAGTGCTGAATCGGTAATTCTATTGTGAGAACTGAACTATCGTAACTATGAACGGTGACGATAATACGACTATTATTACTATAACTGAAGAAAATAAACCTGTCTCCTACAAGGTTCGAACTGATAAAATTCAATCAGAATGCGAAAAATTTTTATTTAAAGCTTGGAACGAAGCTAATACAAAATTCCAGCAATCAGAAAAAATAAGTTCTGAACTTGAAATTCAACTTGAACAGCTTCAAACTAGATTATCAGCGTTAGAGACTAAATCTAAGAATGAAGAAAAAAATACGGACATTATCAGACCGATGAAAAAGAATTATCTACTGAAACAGAATGGATTCGTCAAAAGCAAAGAAAGAGGAAGAGAGAACAATCTGACTCACCTCCAACACAATCATCCAATGAGCAGAAAGTGAGTTCACGTAGAGAAACTGAACTAAAAGAGAATGCTGAACAAAAAAAAAAACTCCTAGTATCAAACAAGTTAAGAGACCTCCTCCAATAATGCTCTACAACATCCAAGACTATCAAGTAGTGTATAAGATTTTGAATGAAAAAATAAAAGACTTATAAGATCACACTATTGAATAATGGTAGCTTAAAACTCAACGTTGAATCTGAGGATAATTATAGACTAGCTACATCATTGCTGAATGACAAAAAAATGAATTGGTCTTCGTTTGAAACAAACAAGCAAACAAGCAAACGAGACCCATTAGAGTAATAGTGAAGAAGTTGCACAGCACTTGCAATCCACAGGAAATAAAAGAGGAACTTCAGGAAAAAGGATTTAAAATTTTGGACGTGGTAAACATTCTTAAATGGAAAACAAAAGAACCACTCCCAATATTCATGTTAACTTTTGAAAACACAGAGAGCATAAATAGAATTTATGAAATATGTGTAATTATGGGTATGAAGGTTGAAGTAGTCCCCCTGAAAAAATCGAAATTTCTACCGCAATGTAAAAATTGTCAAACCTGGGGACACACTAAAAAAATAATACTGCCAGAAGGAGCCTAGGTGCGTGAAATGCGCTGGTCCCCACATCACTATCAACTGTACTAAGAGTAAAGAAGTTAAGCCTAAATGCTACAATTGTGGGATGGAGCACCTTGCTAATTATAGAGGATGTGTTGTAGCACAAGAGTTGCAGGCACTTCGAAATAAGAAAAAAGCAATAAAATCTATTTCGTCAGTCAACAAAAGAAACGATCCTATTGTGCCACAGAGAGCTGTAATAAATAACAGTAGAGTTAAGGAGAACCAGAGTTATGCTGATAAGCTGAAAAATAAAGTACCTATCAACAGTAACGAAAAGTCAAGTCTTCAAGATTACAACTTGAGTAAAGATTTGGATCTGAGCATTACAACTCAACTTAAATTGATTCTTGAGAAACTAGTTGTGCAAGAAGGCCTGAATAAATCAATTTTAAGTAGGTTAGAAAAACTGAAAAATATTTCAGTTCCAGAAGTCATTCACAAGAAGCATGGAAAATAGATTCAAAATTTTGACTTGGAATGCTAATGGATTACTACAGCACAAAGATGATCTATTAGCAATTCTAATTGAGCATAAAATAGATGCCTGTCTCATTTCCGAAACTCATTTCATCAAAGAATCCTACTTTAAAATTAGATGGTACAAAACGTACCATGTCATACATCCCAACAACAGCGCTAGAGGCGGAAGTGCGGTTATTGTAAGAGAAGAGCTAATCCATCACGAGTTCAAGAAGATAGAATTGCAGGAGTTCCAGTCGATTTCAATCAAAGTCAAACTTGTCGGTAGACCATCTGGTACGATCACAATTGGAGCCGTCTACTGTCCACCACGATTTAATTTGAAGAACATAGAATATATTGATTTCCTAAGCAACTTCACAGGGAAATTTATCATCGGAGGAGACTTCAATTCAATTAATACACAATGGGGGTCCCGACTGACCACAACTAAAGGAAAGGAGCTATTACTGGCTGTTAATGAATACCACTGCGATGTTCACTCAACAAGGAAACCAACTTACTGGCCAACAGACAAAACAAAAATTCCAGACCTGATAGATTTTTTATCACAAAAAATATTTCACCAAACTGTGTTGAAGTTGAAGAAAAATTTGATCTCAACTCTGACCATTCGCCAATAGTTTTGACAATGCACAGTGCAGCTGTTAAAAAAGAAATGCCACCTAGACTCATCAACAGGTACACAGATTTAGAAACTTTTAAAAATATGATAGACTCTAAAATAGACTTGAACACATCTCTGCAAACTTTATATGAACTAGAAACTGAAGTCCAGGAGTTTGTAATCAATATCCAACAATGTGCCTGGGAAAATACACCACTACTTCAAAGCAGGATTTTCAAAGGTAATTGCTATCCTGTAGCGGTAAGAGAGTTGATAGAAAAAAGAAGAAGAACAAGAAGATCATGGCAATCAACAAGAAATCCAAGAATTAAAACAGAACTTAATAGAATTACTAATGAACTGAGAAAGATGATACAGTATGTAAAACAACATGATATCAATAAATACTTAGAAGAGTTAACCAATGAGTCTACTACAAATTTTTCATTATGGAGATCAACCAGGAAACTGAAGAGACCTCTTGAACAAGTTACACCGATAAGGAAGAATCAAGATTGCTGGGCAAGGAGCAATAAAGAGAAAGCCGATTTGTTTGCTGATCATCTGGAAAAGGTTTTCTCACCTCATGAGGAAACAATTATAGATAAGAATCCTCATCATCTGGGAGCAGGAGTTATCACTCCAACATCGCCAAGGGAGGTAGAATATGAGATTAAAAGTTTGAGCAGAAAGAAAACGCCAGGTTTCGACTTAATAACTGGAGAGATTCTACAGGAGCTCCCAGAAAAAGCAATTGTGAAGCTATGCCATCTCTTCAACGCTTCATTTCGATTGAAATATGTGCCAAGTTTCTGGAAGGTAGCCGATGTCATCATGATACCAAAACCTGGAAAGCCACCACATGATGTAACCTCGTATAGGCCAATTTCACTACTGCCAGTAATATCAAAATTATTTGAGAAACTTCTACTGAAAAGATTAAAGCCTTATCTGGACGATAATGGATTAATACCAACCCATCAATTCGGATTTCGAGATAAACATAGTACAATAGATCAGGTGCACAGAATAACAAATATTATTGAAAATACATTGGAGGAAAAGAAAGTTTGCTCTGCAATTTTCCTTGATGTAGCACAGGCTTTCGACAAAGTATGGCATTCAGGATTGTGCTACAAAATGAACCAGTTCTTACCAACAGAATACAGTCTGATACTGAAATCATATCTTCAAGACCGTTATTTCAGGATAAAACAAGATGATGCTTTTTCATCTCTCAGAGAAATCAGGGCTAGTATCTGATATACCTCAACCCGAAAACGTAACAGTAGCAACATTTGCTGATGACACAGCAGTTTTATCAGTTGGTGAAACTGTTGAAGTCTCTACAGAGAAATTGCAGGTGCCAGTCAACAGAATCAATGTTTGGACAAAACACTGGCTTATAAAATTGAATGAAGCAAAATCAGTTCAAGTCAACTTTACAAACAGAAGAGTTCAATATATCCCCTTAATGTATCCACTCAATGGGAATATTGTACCCTACTCCAACACTGCAAAGTATCTAGGCATGACGCTGGATGCCAAGCTTAGATGGAAGGAGCATGTGAAGAAGAAAAGAGAACAACTTGGCATAAAATTCAAGAAAATGTACTGGTTACTTGGGAGGACATCAAAGTTGTCAAATTATAACAAATTGCTTCTCTACAAGCAGATTCTCAAGCCGGTGTGGACTTACGGAATTCAACTCTGGGGCTGCATCCGACCATCCAATATCGACATCATCCAGCGCTTCCAGAACAAAGTACTCAGAAGTTGTGTAGACGCTCCTTGGTACATCAGGAACTCTGATCTCCACCGCGACCTGGGAGTGGCGACAGTCATCAGTGAAATCCAAAGATTTGCAGAAAAACATGAGAAAAGACTTCATCAACATGTGAACGTGGAAGCAATCCAGCTGCTCAACGTGCATGGAGTAAGAAGACTGCAACGCAGAAAGCCACACGAATTAGTATAGTGCTAAAGTGTTCAATCGGAAGTGCAAAGGCAGAATACTGTATCCTTTTATGCTAAAAATGATCTTTATTTAATCCTTGACCAATATAGAAGGCTTAACCAATGGGTTTTACCTTCACAAAAAATATTCTTATCAATTTATGTCAAAATAGAATAGCTTATTAGTCTTTAACTAGGTTCAAGTTTTTATTCAATCGACCCAATGTCAGAATGCAAAAATAAAATTCTGCCTATGTATAATTTTGTTATTAAAATCAAATGCTAATAGAGTATCTATTAATCTTTGTATTTTTCAGTCCAGTTTTTAAACGTTATTCCTACGTACAATGGACATCGTGACAATAACTGTTCCACCAACCTTGCCCGGAGCAATGCTAGCTGTCTCTATGCATTCCCTTTCAAGATTGAAAAAATTAAAAATATTCTGTAGTTCTCATGACCCAATGTCAGAATGCAAAAATAAAATTCTGCCTATGTATAATTTTGTTATTAAAATCAAATGCTAATAGAGTATCTATTAATCTTTGTATTTTTCAGTCCAGTTTTGAAACGTTATTCCTACGTACAATGGACATCGTGACAATAACTGTTCCACCAACCTTGCCCGGAGCAATGCTAGCTGTCTCTATGCATTCCCTTTCAAGATTGAAAAAATTTAAAATATTCTGTAGTTCTCATCCACGAATCGTAGTTGCTGGCAAAACTAAGCTCGTTTGCTTCGATAAGGTAAGACACGACATGCATTCAGTGCAGTTCACTTCGTACTGTCAGCATTGCAGGAATAGGAAACATTGATGCTATTTATAAGGAATGTTGACAGTTTAAAGTGGATCTCACTATACCATCTACTGTAAATAATAAAAATACAAATCTGAGGACACTTTTCAAATTATTTTGTCATGACATGTTTCGGCTACTAATGCCATTGAAATGGCATTAGTAGCCGAAACATGTCGTGACAAAATAATTAAAAAAGGATACTCAGATTTATATTTTCATTTATATTCAAAAGTAGCCCTAAAGAAAAATAACCTCTACTGTAAGTATTATGATTTTTTCCATCATGTATTACAATGCTAACTTTCAAAATGCATAAAATTGTTCACTTTCATTGTTGTACCAAGTATTCCAAAGTCTGTCTAGTCTCGGCCAATGACAGTAGAGCTCAACCTTCATTGGTCAACAGCTAATTACCAATATGTTATATGAATATCTCACATTATCTTACGTTGAGAAGTACACTTTGATCTGCCTTTGTTTTTCCATGTCATTTGATTGTCTCTTAATCTGCATTCGAAAATAATTTATCAAAATACACACAAGAGCACAAGGAACGACATCCCATATTTGCTCTCTTTCAAATGAACTATGGATAATACAGTATAACACCATACAAAATATCAAAAGAATAAGAAAAAAGTCTTTCTGAAAAGAAAAGCTATAAGTAAATGAAAAAGTAAACTCAACTGAAGAATTAAAAGAAAAATAAACATACACCATCAATACGAAGACTTTCCCCAATCAAATCTCAACATATGAGTATGAATATGAAAAGAACATGTGATTATCAACGTGGAATCGCCCTCAACAACCCAATGGCAACTGTGTTCACATGATTAGTATCCATGTGGGGCTTGCCTACATCAATATTTTCTCATCAGCATTACTAAGAGCTGTTTTCTTCTGCACTGTAGTCATAATTTTATGCTTCCTGATACTAAACACTACCTGCTTTCTGTGGATGTCTTTGTCTCCATATAGGCAGAGATAGTCTTGGAACACTATGTAACCGCCCAATGGGGGTAGAAGATCTATAATTATTTTAAAGGAGTCATGGGAACTTGATTAACAACAAAATTTTGCTACCTCATTAATGAGGTCTATCATTATGCCAGAAAATAACTGAAACTAACTTCACTTTTTATAATATATGGTTGATGATGCTCTCAATAGATAACTCAATTTGGTTGCCTAATGACTGGTAGTTTTCCATCCAGAAAACGTCCGTCCCCCTCTCCACATCAATGTGCCAACTGTTGCTGTTGGAAGAGTTGATTGTCGCTAGATTCGGTAAGTGAGTACTTGCCAGTTCTGCTAGATTCGGCAAGTGAGTAGGCCTACTTACAAGTTCTGCAATATTCTTCTCTAATAATATAATATCGGCAAGTGAGTAGGCCTACTTGGCAGTTGTGTAATATTCTTCTCTAATAATAGCCATATCTATAGGCTATCAAACTTCCACTGTCTCCTTGCTTCCTGGAACTGACACATCCATCAGAACTAACAAATTATCCCTGAATTTGTTAATTCTCAGAGTCATTCAGGCATTAGTTGGCGAAATCTTATTGTAACTGCAATAATACTACTTACTCAGATAAAATTTTTATTCAAATAATATAGTCCAACTATGTAAACTGTTATTCTAAAAGCGTCTTTCCTTCTTGAAAATCTAAAATCTAAAAACTCTTTTGGGTTGAATAATAAAATAAGTACTCAAATTGTACCCTTGTCACACTAACCCTTTCTTTCCAAAAGGGTCACTTTTGATTGCTTCTCACTTGACACCACAATAACACTGTGCACTGCTATAATGCACTGACTGAGTGGCATTGACCAGATGAATTCCCAGTTGGGGGCGCTGAGTTGGGCATCTCGGCTACTGATGCTTGGCCTACTGGTGCTGCTGCCGGCATTATCAAAGTACAGAGTGGAGAAGAGCCTATTTTATAAATTTTTCTTTCCATTCTTTTCTCATCCATTCATTTCTTCAAGTCAAAAATTTTTTCCAAGTCAAAAATCAGGTTAGATGATGTCACGCCTGGAAGTAAGGTGTGACGTCATTAACTTAGGTTAGTTCATGACCGGAAGTTATTTTAGGTTGTCCCAGGTATCACTGTCCTAGAATCTCCGTTTTTATTCTACTTGGAAGTTTTCTCAAATTTCAAAGCATGTTTTATGTAGAGGTTTTAGGTATTTGTTCAGTGTTTATATTTATATGAAATTAATTGGATTTGCAGACTGGTACACTGACTGAAGAAGGCTTGGATTTATGGGGTGTTCTTCAATGCAAAGGTGTTGAGAATCTAAGCGAAGATGACGTTATCAAAGATGTCACCACTCTGGAAAAAACGTCAAAGCTTTTAGCCAGTTTAGCTACTTGTCATTCACTTACAATCATTGATGACAAAATATGTGGTGATCCTCTCGACACCAGTATGTTTATTGCTACAAAATGGGTCAGTATAATTCAAATATTTTATTTTAACTAATTCTCACAACACTGTTTTAGAAGTGTTAATTATGAAATAAAACCAGAGGTTTGACTTTTTCTACCAGGATAGTTTTATTATACAACTTGTATCTGTGCTGATAGCATAATATTGAACAACTATCAACCATTTACAAGTTGATTAGTATAATACTGCACAAAAAGTAGCAACTGACAAAATAAACATTGTTTCATTCAATTATAATAGTTCAATTGAACATTGTAGGCCCAATGTGACTTTGCTTCTCTGGAAACACTCGGGAAAGTGATAGTGAATCACTTTCTTAAAATGAGATTCACAAACATAAATATGTTGGAGAATCAGTTGAAAAATACCAAGATGCTTTTCAAACACTTGAAATTTATACGTCTTCTACTATAGAGTGGTCCAAAATATCTATACACTAATTGACAGTGAACGTAGACTGAACAAAATTACGTACATCTATGAATATTATTTGGCATTGTAGTTTGATGTTTTGTCAAAAGATAGTGTGGTATGAGTAGCCGCATGGAAACTGTTAACCCGTTCCAGACCACCATCAACTTCAAGGCCGTTCCAGACTGCTTTAGCATAGCTTGAGTGTGACGTCGTCAGGCGATGTAGCACTTTTTTTTAAGCAAGCTATGATCAGTTCACTCCGAAAGATATTTTTTAATCATCGTTGTATTTTATTCTATTTTGACGCATCCAGCGTCATGCCTAGATCCTTTGCAGTCTTGGAGTAGGGTACAATATTCCAATTGAGTATTAAGGTGATATATTCTACTAGTCTGTTATAAAGTTAAACTGAGTCTGCTTCTTTCAATTTTGAAAGCCAGTGCTTTGTTCAAACATTGTATTTGCCATCTGCAATTTCTCTGTAGAGTCTTCAACAGTTTCACCAATTGATAAAACTTCTGTGTCATCAGCAAATGTTGCTACTGTTAAATTTTCGGGTTGAGGTATATCAGATATGTAGATAGATAGATAGGCTGCCTTTATTTTAACCTAGGAGTTATATAATGTAGAGGAGTTACAAGAGGAGACCCAGCACACTTCCTTGAGGAACTTCATTCTGAAATAGCGGTCTTGAAAGATGATTCCAGTATCAGACTGTATCCTGTTGGTAAGAAAACCTGTGCTACGCCAAGGAAAACTGCGGAGCAAACTTTCTCTTCCTCCAAGGTATTTTTAGTGATATATTTTATTCTGTGCACCTGATCTATTGTACTGTTTATCTCGAAATTCAAATTGATGAGTTAGTATTAATTCATTATCATCCAGATAAGGCTTCGATCTTTTCAGTGTAATTCTCTCAAATAATTTTGCTATTCAAGTTAAAATAGAATAGCTGATTAGTCTCTAAGTAGGTGCTATAAAAATCACGAATCACAGTTTGAACCTATGAACAGTTTACACCGAAAGATGTTGTATTTTTTACATTTTGAGCTTTGGTTGAGCGATTTCAAAGCTATGAACAGTTCACACCGATAGATATTATTTCATTGTTTTTGTATTTTATCTCAGTTTGGTTTGAGCTGTTGTCGAGCTCAGAGCGCATGCGGTGCCCAAGATACGGAGCGACGGCTATACTAGAAACCGTGGCAGAGCAGACACTCATTATATAGCGTCATCGATGTGTCGCGATGCAATGCGGTTTGAAATTGATGCATTTATTAACATTAGGAGATACGTCTTTCAAAAGACGTTGCTCAAGCTACGTACGGAGGTCTGAAACAGTGTGACATTGCGTTATCAAGATATACACTGTCAAAGTGTATACGTTTTTGGACCCCTCTGCATATGCTGATATAAAATTTGGAAAGAAAAATTACTTGGTTTTTCCATAGCAGAATATAAATTATTGTCAGAAAGCATATTTTACTCTGGACTATTACAGTTCAAGACTTCATTTTTCATTCACGTAATTTTAAATAACAAACTAAGAAATTGTCAAAAACTGCAGATTTTATTGATAGTTAGAAAGACCGGTTTCGGTTGTTACACCATTGTCAATCACTGATAAACTCAGTTATTTTTTCAGTTAAATGTTTTTTTAACTCTTATTTTTTCAGGAACTTGAAGGAGCCGCTTAACTTTCTTTATTTTTTAGTTGAATGTTTTTTTAACTCTTTTATTTCTTCAAAAACTTGAAAAAGCTGCTTAACTCTCTTCATTTTTTTAGTTAAATGTTTTTTTAACTCTTTTATTTCTTCAGGAACTTGAAGAAGCTGCTGAAGACACGCATAAATTTGATTTGTTATCCCCCACAGTGGTTCGACCCAAACGTGGCGTGAGTTTTGATATTTTTGAAAATTTACTTGATGAGGATATTATTTAACGTAGCTATAAGTGTATCTGGTGTAACAAAGAGTTTTGTATTATCACAAATGTAAACAATTCAACTTCTTTCCAAAAGTTTAAAATTAATTCTTCTACTGAAAGGGTTTGCAAGTAAATATAATTTTAGACATTAAAAAAATTGATGAATCTGTCCAAAAACAAAAAAGTTTTAATATTAGAGTATTATAAATCGGTGAGGATCTTGTTCTTCTGCTTAAAATGTATTATTATTGTTAGAGAACAAATTAAAGTATAAATGTCAACTTTTTTATGAATTGCGTTCATTTCCTTTTCTACAAAGGATAACCTATACTTGAATATTGAGGAGCACAATTTGAAGTTTGTAAATTAATCTTTCTTTCCATTAAACAATTCGCAGTTAAATGCATATTTAAATACAACATTTGCATACAGTATTTGCAACATTCAAATACAAACTATATCGATATAAATCTCATTACCCTTTCAAATTATTTCGGACATTGAAGCCATTTTCAAATCAAAAAAGACAAACTATATCTATGTCAAATTTTTGTCACTTGAAATTCATCCTCTAAGCGAAATGAGATTAGTCAAGCTCAACCACTACTTATTCCAATTGAAATCTATCTTCTGATTCTATCTGACGGAATTGAATTCCAATTTACAATTTCGATAACACCATCTGCCAATATTATTGAAATTACTGCTTCACTTATGGAACTCTAATTGCTAATTTTTTACAGCTAATAATTATAAAGTTTTCTTGTATTCCTTACATATTAAAATTTTGACATGAAGGAACTAATATTTTCCAGTGAAAACACAACATTCAACCATCAAGAAGATCATGTTTGGATAACAGATTATTTTACTCAACTGTAGAAAATAACTGTCAGAAGTATGAATCATTGCATAAAATAGATATTCTAGTTAGTATTGATGTCTGGATTTCTTGAAAGCTTTTTCCATTCGATTTTTTATTATTTGAAGTAGGTTTTTTAATTTTTATCTTATTCTGGCATAGCATATACATATATATTTTTTGCAACTATATTATATTTTCCCGCATGTTAGCCAAGCCTTGAGATCATTCCTACATTGGATATACGGGTTTGCAAGAGCTATTTAAAGTCAATAAAATCAATAAATCAATATTGAAACAAATGTTATATTATCTTTAAATCACGAAGCAGTTGTTACAGAGGTTAGTTGTCGAAGAGGTTAGAATTATCTGCGATACTTCTTATTTATTTTAACGAAATGGCTATTTAATAGCTATCACATATTTGATGTCACTGTCCAGATTCAAATACAGTATATTAATAACTGCATCACTATCAATATTAAATTCATGAAAATAATATAGCAAACCCCTCTAAAATTAAAAGACCCATCTTAATGCAATGTGTAATATGGTTCATATCCTATAATGTTGAACCATATATTTCACGGTAAAACTATAATTCCATTATCTATATTCAATGTATAAGAATCTAGCAGATTTCATCTTGATCAGGTTCAGACTAAAACTAGAGTAACTCTTTTATTTAAAAATGATCTTGTTATTTAACATATTTTTCTCTGTTATAGTAGTATCTGCATGTAATTTGCATGGTTCATTACAATCATGTTAAATTAATATTCCAGATTGCATGCATTGTGGAGGTTCAATTAATGAACTCATATTTCTCATGTTGAATTAGAATCATCAGTATTTTTAGGTCAGTAAATACTATTTAGTTTCATTTAACTGTGGTGTCACTTTCTGTATTGCATGTTTTTTCAGTGATTACCCTTGAACATGTACTTTCTTGAATGTTTCTTGATACTTCTATGAATATTTTCCAGCACCAAAAAGGTGCACCTTAAAAGCCTTAATATTCTTTTGTAATAGTTTTGCTTCTTAGCACAATTACTAATCTTGGAACGTCTACACCAATTCCCTAGTATGTAAAAATTATTCTTCATGAACAACATACGCTATTCTTCGAATAGCTACCGCTGAGCCGCTCTCCTAATGGCAATTAACACTGTGGAAGAAGACTCATTAGTTTGAATGCGTGCTACACCCTGAGGTCCGCCAATTTCGATCTGGACAATGATGTAGTCTTAAATCTAGTGATTTGAGGGTTTAAATGAGAACATAAATATGCGGTTGACTGCTCTTACAATGTAAGTAAAAAAAACTTATTACAAAAACATTCTTTGCGTGAAAAGATCAATTAATCCGTCAAAATTTACAGGGTCACATTTGATATTGTATTGGGGGATATCAAGCACTTATCTAGAATCTGTCATCATTAAGTCCGGTGTCCAAAGGGGTGGTAGATGATGTCCTCCAGGCATCGGGCTAGCGGCGGCGATTAGATTGGAGATGATTGATTTTTTTCAATTTCTACTGCAATCTGGTCTAAAAAGACCAATGAGCAATTTTTCCCTAATATAATAATGGGTTAGATATTAATAAGACAGGTAGTTCTCACCAGGACTACTACTTCTAGCAACTAACTTGAAATTATTGACAATATATAATAATAGTAATAAAATAAGCTATCATGTATTAAAGAGACACATTCACACTATCAACACTGCTCTGCTTTTGACACTTCCACTCCACAGCACCACACAACTCGAAGGGTTTGGTCCGCTTCAATCTGCGCAGCATATGTGTGTTGTCAAGTAGCTGAGCGACTTCTTCATTTTCATCCCGTTGGATCCTGTCTCCATGCTTGCGTGCAAAGCGCCCAATCTCTGTGCAACGAACTCCACCTCCAGGTTTCTGTGGATGTCGACGTTCCGGCTGAATCTTGGAGCATCGACGATGTTCCTCAAAACTTTGTTCTGGAATCGTTGAATTACATCAACATTGCTCTTGCTGGCACAGCCCCAGAGTTGGATTCCATACATCCATATGGGTTTCAAGATTTGCTTGTATATGAGGATCTTGCTGTAGGTTGAAAGAGCAGAATTTCGGCCTATCAACCAGTAGATTTTTCTATACCTTATTCCCAGTTCTCCTCTCTTTTTCTTCACATGTGCTTTCCAACGCTACCTTGCATCCAGAGTCATTCCTAGGTATTTGGCCTCGTTAGCAAATGGAACAGGTTTCCCATTGATGGCTAGGGGAATTCGCTCACATTTTCTGTTTGTGAAGTTGACTTGGACTGACTTGGTCTCATTTACATTGATTTTCCACAGTTTAGCCCAACTGGAGATTTCATCAGCAGCATCTTGAAGTTTCCTCATAGATTCCTGACTGTTGTCGCCCAGAGTTAGTACAGCTGTATCATCAGCAAATGTAGCCACTGTATCATTTTCCAACTCAGGTAGATCGCTAGTATACAGTAGATAGAGAACTGGCCCAAGAACACTACCTTGAGGTACCCCTGCTCTAATTTCTTTCAGCTCTGAATAGGCGGCTTCCTGCTTGACTCTGAAATATCTTCCCACTAGATATGACTCCAATATTTCAGTGTATTCAATTGGGAGCATAGTTCTTAATTTTGCTAATAGGCCTCTATGCCACACCTTATCAAATGCTTGGGCAACATCCAGGAATACTGCACTACGAATTTTCTTCTCTTCAAGAGCCATTTCAATCAAATTGGTAATTCTGTGGACTTGCTCTATGGTAGTGTGTTTCTCTCTGAATCCGAATTGATGTTTTGGTATCAACTTCTTAATCTCTATAATTGGCTTTAATCTTTTCAAAAGCAGTTTTTCAAATAATTTTGAAATTCCAGGTAGGAGAGAAATTGTCCTGTAATATGAAACATCATGTGGCGTTTTTCCAGGCTTTAAAATCATTATAACTTCTGCAACTTTCCAGTAATCTGGGACATATCTCAGCCTGAAGAATGTATTTATAAGGAATGTAAGCTTCAAGATAGCCTTCCTGGGAAGCTGTTTCAAAACATCTCCAGTTATGAGATCAAACCCTGGTGCCTTCCTGGTTTTGATGCTACTCTTGATCATATTTTCCACTTCAATTACAGTGACTGGTGTGATCCTCGCTGATTCTTGAACAGTATGTGGCAGATGTTCATCTTCATCATAGCTGTCATCAGTTTTGAAGATGTTTTCCAGATGATTTGCAAACCTAGCTGATTTTTGTTTGCTGTCTCTAGCCCACGTACTATCCACATTTTTAATGGGTGCATTTTGGCTTGAAGTTCTTTTGATGCACTTAATAGCTTTCCATAGGGAGTAGTCAGTACTTTTTTCATTAGTCAGCTCAGTGAGATACTTGGAGAATGTTTCAGTTTTTAGATTTTTTGTTTCTCTTCTGAGCTGCTGGGATAAGTTGTTCAGCAAAGTCTTGTCTCTTGGATCCCTAGAGTTTTACCATTTCCTTCTTGCTCTTCTCTTTTGTAATTGAAGATTTTTTTATTTCAGAATGATAGTTGTATTTCATAATGATAGTTCAGAATGATAGAGTTCTCCTTTTTATTTCAGGTGTACATGCCCAGGCTGCTTGCTGAATGGAGGTTACAAATTTCTCAATTTCCACATCAAGCTGATCTCTACTTCTAAGTGGTACATTGAGATCTATGCTTTCTTCCAGTAAGAGTCTGAATTGTTCCCAATTTGTGTATCTATTGCAGAGAAATGCAGTTGGTTCTCGTTCTATTACACTCTCGCTCAATGTGAGTATAATTGGTGAGTGATCCGATGTCAAGTCACAGCTGTCTTCAATTTCGATGTAGTTTGTGGAGAAATCCTTGATGATGAAAAAGTCTATCAGGTCTGGAATTTTTCCTGTGTCTGTTGGGTTTCCACTTGATACTGCTTCACATTTCAATTGCTGGATTGCACTGAACAGTTCTCGACCCTTTGTAGTGGTTATACTGGAGGAGCCCCAATGGGTATTTTTAGCATTGAAGTCTCCTCCTACGATGAATCTTCTTCCAAGATGTTTGAAGAATTCTACGTAGTCTTGATGTTTCACTAGATGTCTTGGAAGGCTATATATTGCTGCTAATGATACTTTGCATCCTCTGAGTTCCAGTGATATAACAGAAGCTTGAATTTCATCTGTTTGGTATTCTTTTTCTTGAGTGTGCTGTATAGTTTCTCTCACAATTACTGCACTACCTCCCCTTGCTGAATTATTTGGATGTGTGGTATGATATTATGTTCTATAGCCTTTGATTTTGAGATAGGTTTGGTTAGTCATATGTGTTTCTGAAATAAGGCAGATGTCTATTTTTCGTTATTGAGTACTAATTCTAGTTCTTGCTTCTTCTGGAGTATGCCATTGGCATTCCATGCCATGATATTTAGTGTGCGGTTCATTGCTTCCTTTTGCTCCCAGCCGGGTTGGTGCTGCTTTCCAGTTTCTGTAACCTTTTTTCAAAGGAGGATAGTAGGGCTTGTTGCTTTTCCAGCTTTGTTAGTATCAGCTGTAACGTTTGTAGCACTCCATCCTCGTGATTGTTTTTCTTCATCTTCTTATCCAGTCCTTTTTTGTAGTATCAGCATATGATAAGGGTTTATCTAATGCTGACAATCTTGTAGCTGCTATTTCGGTGGAAGAACCAGGGGGTTGAGATGAATGTTCCTTGCACGAATCCACTGGCTTGATTGGTCCTGAATGAGACTTCATATTTTTGCTTCTCATCTTCTGCAGTTCGATAGCATCACTGCACCCACGATAGCTTGCTGGATGATTTTCACCACAGTGAATACATTTCAGCTTTTCTCCAGCTGTCTTTGTGCAATCCTTGGAGCTGTGTTTACCAGCACATTTTACACAACGAAACTCTTTAAAACAATATTTTTGGGTGTGTCCATATGCTTGGCATCTTTTGCATTGAGCAATGAGCTTCGATTTCTTCATTGCCTCTATTTCCACCTTACATCCCATTATGTTGGTGATTTTGTAAATTTTATTTACATCTTCTCCTGCTTCAAACTCAAGCATGAACATATCTAGTGGCTCTTTAGTTCTCCATTTAAGCTTTATAATTGCGTTCAGAATTTTCTATTTTTACGGATTTGAAATAGCAGGGAGCAATGATATTGTTCTGTAGGATTTGAGTTCATGAGGTGGGTTTTTTGGTTTCTGTAACATTATTATCTCTGTCACTTTCCATGTATCAGGGACATGCTTCAATCTAAATGCTGCATTGAATAAATAAGTGAGCAGAGTAATAGCTTTTGTTGGTAGTTTCTTCATAACACACCCATTTATAAGATCAAAATCAGGTGCTTTTCTTGTACTGAGATTGTTAAGGATTTCTCTCGATACTTCATTTTCACTGACGGCTGAATATCAGATTCGTCTGTATTTTCCATGGTCTCAATAATCTCTCCGTTTGCAATTTGATTGGGTTGGAAAGCTCTAGCTAAATATACTGCGAATTCCTTCACTTTTTCACTGTCCTTTCGAGCCCATGATCCATCAGTCTGTTTCAATGGTGGTATCTGTGATGTTGTCATTTTCAATTTTTTTATGTAGTCATTCAGAGTGCATAGTCTGTCTCCTCATCGGCTGTCAAGTTTTGTAGATAGGTGTTGAAAGTTGCTTCTTTCCATTTTTTGATCTCCCTTCTCAATTTTTGAGTCTTGATGAGAATAATCTTATCTGCTGGGTCCCACTGCTGCTATCTCCTTCTTGCTTTTCTTTTCTCTATCACTAGATCTTCTCTTGGATAGTTTACTCCTGCTGTCCGATGAGTACGCTCCCTTGTATCATGCCATGCTACAAAAAATGAAATTGGAATTGAAGAGATCTCATCAATTTCAATTTATTCCCACAAGAATTAATATATTATAAATTTTTACAAAAGAAACAATCAAGGAAATATATTTCCGCACTTGGACTATCTATCAGTGTGTGGAGGAAGAATTTTTATCTTATAAACTTTAAAAACTAAAATTTGCTGAAAATGGATCAAGTTCGTCAAGTCGTAACTTATGAATTTAGCCTAACTAAACGAATCTTAACTTGAAAAGAAAGAGAATAAATCTCATACGTAAAAACTAACACAATTCAAATTTAGTAGTCTACAAAGACTTTGTAAGCGTTGAAAAAATTTAAAAAAATAAAAAATAATTAAATTGATTGACAAAAGAACAATGCACATAGGTAATATATTATCTTGAAGAGTAACCCTCAAGTGTAATACGAGTTTACAAAGGATTCCGGAGCATCCCTCCCAGTGACTATGAGTTGAAAAAACCATTCGACTATCCTTCTTTTGTACACAGGTACACTGCGCCCCTCAGCCTCCTGGATTAGTATATGCGAATTTCGGTAGACAATATGGAATGGGCTATTATTTGCTGAAGTTGAAGTAACCCTAGGAGTATAAAATCCACAATAAATGATCTATGTCTCATTTGGTAATTGTGTGAAGGTCGGTAAATATTTCTGATTTGTTGGATTTGGTGAAGGTGAGGAGAGTTTTTAAATAGATTTGTCTGTCATTGAGGACTCGGAATTTGAAAAAAATGTTGTTCGGTAGGGTATCGCATAGGATATTTTTATTAGAGTTCTCTGAATGAGAGAGTTGGAGTAAGTGATAACGCGGTGGTCTAATAATCATGAGAACCCGAGTTCGAATCTCGACCGGGGCAAGAAGTTTTTGACCACCGCACAATCACATAGATACGGCCACCCCGTCTTTCAGAGGAGACGATAAGCCGTCGGTCCCGACTACTCAAAAAGTAGTCGTCATCTCTCACCATAATCCCTCTCACTCATTATCCACGCACAAGCCTAAGAGCTTATGTGGGCATCACCCTCAGTATTATTATTATTATTATTATAGGAACTGTTGCATTGTAATCTTTGAAACCGGCAACTTTTAATTATACAGAGTTGGTGGAAATTATGGAAACACCTAAATATTTCATCCACAAGAATAATATTGACAGTAGGTTTCATTAGGGTTCCTATTTGAGATGAAAAATATTACTCTGTCGCTTTAACATCTTAGTCCCTCATATGAATACAAATTCATGATAGCCTACATTTCGATACCGAGTTCCAAGAGAAAATGAATGGCAAAAACCCGTATCAGTTTGTTGATGTAAAAGTTGTAAATTATGTTGTATATTAACCAGCTGAAATCATGTGTCAGTGCATGAAGGTCTGCTGTGTGGTAGCTTCCAAATAGCCTCAGCTGACGTTATGAAAAAATGCATGGAAAACTGTTGTAATTGCATGCAATGAATTCTTCAGCTGACTAAATGAAAAATCACAACTAATTTTTATCTTATGCACTTTCAATGTCATTTTTATATTCTGAAAAAAGACGAAGGAGTGAGTCAATTGATGTCTAACGAACTTGACCTGTAAAAAAGGTTCGAAGAAAACGTGTTCAAAATTTGAAGCTGATTGATCAATTCTTTCTTGAGTTATTGTAAAACACACAAACAGACAGACAGCGACTTTGGCCTTCAGTAAGTCAAAAGTGACTCGCTAACGCTCGTTCAATAAAAAACGTATAAACATATTTTGTATTTATGGTTGTTGAACAGTTAGGCCTCATTACTACCTTATTTTTATGGAAACCATAATCTGAGATAATCTTGTTTCACAAGACAAACCATCAAATTCTTTCAAGAACAACTGAGCATTGGGAAAATTCAGTCATGCATGAAAAAATACTATATATGAACAATTGATAATGAAAACGTAAACGAATGAATCTAGATGGGTTAAATCAATTCAATTTCAATTTTCCACCATTGTCAATTCTATTGGTTTTGTCTCAAGAAAATCAGCTGAATTCACCTCACTGTCAGTTATTATTGCTAATATTTCTATTAGTATTACCGATATTAGTAGTAAACGAATATCATAATAGGTCTCTTGGTTATTGGAAAATCCGTGAACTTGGGCATTGATTTCACCTCACAAAATTTATCAATCATTGTTTGTCGTATTTGCATTAATCCATGATTATGATGATCATGAACAAGGAACAAAGTGTTTCGTTTGAAGACATTTGTTATCTAAACTGTGGAATTAATTTCATTAGGTACAGGAAACTCCATCGAAACCTTGCACCGACTACTGTGATGAGACATCTTTCTGTTACGAAGTAAGTTTTTAATCTTGCATCTTCATTTATTCAAGTTCGTCAAACTATAAATTATGCTGTAGAATTACAATGCATAAGTTACAGCAGTTATACCGTATTCGTCGATTTTTATTCTGGTTCTTGGCAATTTTAATTAAATGATTAATTAGAGATATAACTTGATGAATGGGATAATCCAATCAATGTTTCAATCAGTAATATAACACTTGGCTAATTGTATAATCCATAAATGTAGACTGGAAATTCATGTGTAAATGTGAATTAAATATTAATGTGTTCATTTGGTGACAGCATCAAATTTTATTTACATTATACTATGTTGTCATTATCATCAATCAATTACTGGTTCAAATCGTGTTATGTTTGTATAATTGATCAAGAAGAGTTTAATGGGCCCTCGATTAAATTTTTCTGCGAAGTTTGATCAATGTCTGAATTTCAATTGCTGCTATCAATTTCATTTTCAATAAATTGTCAAAAATGTAGTGCCACCGAATTGACCAACGTGTTAACATTGAGAACCTTCTATTTGAAAATGGTAAAGATTTTGCAGAGTTATTCACTCGGAAGCACAACGTCACAAAGGTGATGATCTACTTACCATGAAACATGAGTTCAAGGCCAAGTTCGCTAAGATGTGATCACCTGTTCAAAAAATGTTCTATTACACGATCTTATTGAATCTTCTTATTCTCATATTGAATATTTTCCTGAAGATAAATGTAATCTTTTGTAACACATAGTGCCCTTATTTATGGATAGTAAATTATTATCATGTCCTAACTTATTGTTCTTTGACAGTTATTAATATTAATAAATATGTCAATTTATGTTTTAAGGAAATACCTTATGAAATTGGAATCATAAAAAAATTCGCATTTACATCCACTACACAGAATATGACTGTCATTTGTAGAATTTTGGGTGCTCCAAATATGACCGCCTTCTCAAAAGGTGCTCCTGAGAAAATTTTGGGCTTATGCAATCGAGAATCTCGTAAGTTGGAATTTTGTTAATCTTGGAACTTATTTGTTCTAATGTTCACTTCTATTTACTTCTGTTTTACTTCATTTCTTCTGGGAGGGCTATTTTTTACAACCTCCGATTACATATCAAAAGACGCGGACGCGGACGCGGTATGGGGGCGATTTTCATAGAGCTGAACGGCTTGTTATCCCCACCAAACGCCCTGTGATCGGTGCGGCCTGATCGTCAATAATTATTGTGTTATAGACCCAGAAGCATGACCGCTTCACTTGAGTCTCCCGTAAATTGCTAGTTGCGTAATTCTTTTTCGCAAGCAAAAATCAATAGTTCAGCATAAGTCTTACAAAGAATGATCCAATTTCCCCTTGGAAACGTTATGGGTGATGATTTTGTGCGTGAATGGTGTAGAAATTAAAGATGTCGTTGAAATGACTTCCGGAATCGTTGTGATCCATGACAATTCGGCCTCACAGTGCTGGTGCAAACAAATAGCTTCTCCAGCAAATCAAATGGGATAGTTTCGATCACCCACCATACAAACCTAACTTGGTCTCTTGTAACTTATACCTTTTTGTAAATGTATTTCTAAAATTAGAAATTTGAAAAAGTTGTAATCCTACACAACTCGGCAACGCTTTTATTTTTTTCGGATAGACGGTCAAGTCTCAACCTATTTTATATAGACTATAACGAGGAGCTCCAAAACAAGGTCCAAAACATAGCCCACTTTTGGTAAGCTAGTCCACTGGTATGACAAATTCCATAACCTTCACAGAAATTATGTTGAAGAATAATCATAAGTTTAAGTAAATTTTAATGGAAAAATATTGATGTATATACATTCGTCTTTTATTTATGGCCATTCGGAGGTTGATAAAAATTTTCCTCTTACTACCAAATAAGAAGTTTTTGAGTTGATAAAGGAGATATACTGTTAACCTAATAGATGCCTTCCTATTCGATGAGTTGCTGTATACCCTCCATTCTTCAAAAGCCTATATAAAATGTCTGTGTGTTGTAATTATTCAGATGTGTTGAAATATGTCATTTACCTAAACATTAAAGTGATTTCAGCATTCTTAGTGATCTTCAAATATCATTTCTTCACAAGACGGTTAAGTTTTTGCAACACATTTTATTACATAACTGTAGTTTACATTTCCATATGAATGTGAAGCTTCTAATTCTGAAGAGAATTAAACTTCGTTCTTTGAAATCTAATTACAATGGAAATAAACCTACATTTTCATAATACGTTTTACATATTCGTCTGTTGCATGATCATCATATCAAGGACTTTGCTTCAAAGTGTTGCTTTCTATGTTATTCTGGTATTACACATTAAATTTTCATTTCTTCCGTACATTTCCAATTCAATATTAATCCTAGAAAGGAATCGTTTTAGAATATGCGCTTATGGGTAACCAAGAGTACATTTTAGTCCCATTCCAGTTTTTTCCAAAAACCCAAAAGGTTGTCACAAAATAATGAAATAATTTAATTCGAAAATAAGAAAAACAAACTTCATTATGCTTTACTTTAATAAACTAAAAGAGCAATAGAATAGTTAATAAAAATTAGTAGAACATGCAATTTCGACATTTGACAGTAGAATTATTATTTTTGTGTCTGTGTAAACGTGGAAAATAAAATAACATCAACCACAGATTGAAGAGTCAGTTTCACTTCACAAAGTATAATACAGAATGATTTTATAAAATGAATGTCCCAATTTCACACAATTGCATTTATTCAAAAACATTATACACACAAACACCACGTTTACATCAAATTACCTACAAAAGCATCAAGTTTTTAATGGTGTTTCATAAGTGTCCTATGAGCCCTCCTTTTGAGGCACGGACGACATCTACAAATAAGTAGGGTCCATATACACCATGACTTGTGAAAATGCACAATAAACGTTCACTAAAGGCGAATCTCGTTCATAGCAATTAGGCAACGTTTCATGCAAGTAGTAAGTCAACCGACAAAATGTCCGTATTTGGGGAACTGGAAACCCTCATCAAATAGTGGAGTATGAACGAGATTCATCCAAGTCAATGTTCTTTATGCATTCTCACTAACCATCGTGTGTAGACCCTACTTTTTTGAAGATGTCGTCCGAGCCTCAAAAGGAGGGCAAGAAGAACACTTATAATACACCATCATAAACTTTATGCTCCCGTGAGTAATCTTATGTGAAGTTGTTCTGTGCACATAGTTTTTATTCAATAAATATAAATGTTTGTAATTGGGACATTCATTTCTAATAACTCTGTATAACAATATAAATATTTGTATAACATATTTCACAAAGCTTTATAATTGTGAGAAGCCCACAGAGTTACTCCTAGTCGAAACTAGACAGGGATTATTGCCCACACCAGAGCAGGCAGAGCCACCATTCTATCGATGAAGTAATGCAAGCAGTAAAGGAGATGAAGAGTTAAGGCATGTGGAGAGGACCAGGGTTTTGCAAAATTATGGAAGAATTGCAGTCAAAATACATTAACTGAGTTGCATAAACATTTTGTGAACATATGGAATGAAGAAATGATACCAGAGCACTGGACAACTGGTATCATTCATCCACTCTTCAAAAAAGGAGAAAGGACAGATCCTAATAATTACAGGGGAATCACTCTGTTGGACTGTACGTATAAAATTCTTTCCAGAATGATCTTGAATAGATCAAAAGGTGTATTGGAACCTAAACTAGGGGAATATCAGGGAGGATTCAGGCCTTACAGAAGTTGTGCGGACCAGATTCTAGCTTTGAAGTTGATAATTGAGAACTTTAAAATCAATAATAAACAGCTGTTTATAACATTTATCGATTTCAAGAAAGCTTATGATTGCATTCACAGACCAACTTTGTTGAAGATTCTTGAGTATTATGGTCCACATCCAAAGTTGATAAAGATGATAGGATTGACTTTGACAAATACACAGTCAAAAGTTAAATTCAGAGGAGAGCTTTCTGAACCTTTCCCAATAAAGACTGGACTGAGACAAGGAGATGGGCTTTCCCCAATTCTATTCAATATTGCACTGGACTATTTAATAAAAATTTGGCAAGTAGAAAACCCAGTGAGTACTAAGATAGGGGTAGGTCGAGACGCAATAAAGTGCAATATACTAGGATTTGCAGATGATCTGGCCCTATTGTCGGTGAAGATGAGAGAAGTTTGATCACAGATTGAGAGTCTTGAACGAATTTCACAGAAGATTGGTTTGAACATATCATATGAGAAAACTGAAATTATGGCAATATATCCTCTCTGTGTGAACAAGATCAAAATCAATAATAAAGAGTTAAAAGTGGTTGATCATTTCAAGTACTTGGGAGAAATTATTCACTGCAGATTGAAAGAGAACCGAACATGGCAGAACCGAATAATGAAAATGAAAAGAGCCCAACATCTGACTTGGAATATTTACAATAAAAAATGTCTCTCTATAAAATCATAAATTCGCGACTATAATAGTGTAGTCCGTCCAGAAACGCTTTATGCGTGTGAAACTCTCTTTCAAATCAGAAATGAGAACGAGACAGATCAGGTGAGTAAAACAGAGAGACGGTCCATAAGAACCATCATAAATAAAAGTTATCAAAAGAATGGAGTCTGGAGAATTGCAACCAATGAGACAGTCTATAAGGAAGTAGAGCCCATCCTCAGTATAATGAAAAAAAATAATTTCTCATTTTTTCCATGTTCTGCCTGAGAATCGAGTTCTAAAACAGCTTGTAATGCATCTCTTTTAATTTAAAAAAGAGAAAATGTGGCAAGTATTTTGATGAATAAAACAGGATCTTCAATAGGCTTGGAAATTCAGGATGCCATTGATAAGTGAAAATGAACCATTTACTTGAAACGCACCTATTCAATTTGCCAAAAATGCACAGGGAGATTGTAATCACCGATGCAGAAAACGACAACGATCCGAGAGAATGAAGAAATATTGGGCTGATCGAAAAGCCAGACAGCTTCAGAACCAAGGACGATTTTAGTTGATTGACTCAAGTGGTCCTATGTGGCCAAAAAAGACGAAATTTTTTTTGTATAACAAGGAATGGTCATACAAAAGAAAGGTCAAACAAAGGTTATACTTGTTCAAAAAAGAAATTTGAGAATTTAAATTTACAAAAAAACAGTAAATTGCTTACACTAATTTATGGAAACAAATGGTGGAATTACGCTAGTGGACATTACAATCTTCTCTTCAAAGGCTTCTTCCATATACATATCTCAAAGATATGGTTTAGAATCTGGATTTACCAAGATATTGTTACATGATTATTACAGAAATATTGTTACAAACATCTTTTTTCTCATACAATAGCAGCTCATCTAAGAGATCCAAAATCTCATTCTCCTCAATATGTGTCTAGCACTACCACTTTTTTACTGTGGTTGTGAATTTGAAAATATTGAAATTTCACAAAAGATTAGAGATTATATTATTTCCCTATAGTGTGATACTTCGGCTACCCAAAATAGCTATTTATGTATTAAGAGCATAATGCGCGACTTTATCGCTCGCGCAAAACAGTTATCACGCGACGCGAAGCGGAGCGTGATAATTTTGCAAGAGCGATAAAGAAGCATTACGCGCGAATTACATACAAAAAATTTTCTACAACTTGGTGGAGTTAAAAATAATTCGTCTTCACTGATATCCATTATCCATCATGGCTGCAGAACCAGTACAGCGTACAATTACCGACTTTTTAGGTTAAGATCTGACCTACTTATGGCGAGCTGCTTATCAGCTGATTAGCGAGCGTAAGGAAACTCTTCTGCGCATGCGCAAATGATTAGCGAGCGTAAAGAAAATCTACTGGACATGCGCAGCTGGTTAGCGAGCGAAAAAGTAGATTCTCCTCAGAAATAAGCTGTTTTACGAGGAGAATTGAGTATGTAAATTCTTTTTTTACGCGCAGTTGTAGAAAAATAATATTATATAATCCGAGACTGGAAAAGTGGAAAATTATTATAATCGTATGGCCTGTAAATTCTGTAAATAAACCAATCTGCTTCTTTCTAAAATAAATCTCAAATATTTTCTTATGTGATGAGTGACTTCATTATAACAGTATCAGAATATAATAGAACATTTATTTCATCAAGATCATGTGCCAATGCCTTGAAATCTGAAGTGAAGTATAAAAAAATTCGATGAAAATATATTGCAAATACCATCTATCCTGAAATATGTGGCTTACTTTGATGGAATCCATATAAAAAACAGATAATTTTACATAAAAACCAACTTTTAACAGTTTGATATTAGTAGGTCCTAATAAAAAGCGTTTAATGGTAACACGGAGTAAGTATTACTCCCAATAATTTATGTTTAAGTTTAACCAGGAGTAAAAATTTACTCACTAGTTTTCAGTTTTATTACTGAGATTGTTTTTGGAGTTCAATTAACAATAACAATAATTTTATTTATGGAGACAACAGGCAGAAACCCATTTTGTCTCCCTAAATTAAATTTCTCTATTGATGCTATCTCAGGAAAAAAGTTGGAGTAAATGTTAGCCTTTATTGCTTGCAAAATTCTAGGGTTGAGAGTAATGAATTTGTAATTTTTTGTTATAGTGATGTATATATTTTTTCAGTTTGGGAAAATCCTTGATTCTGTAATATTACATGAAAGAAATCAATTCAAATAAGATTAAGAATAGCCTATCTTATCCTGGTACAGGTGGTAAAATTATAATGCATAGCAGTTGGTGCTAAAACTCCATGAACGGAAGTACTATTGCAATTCATATTATAACTTTTATATCTTTTACAGTACCAGAAAATATTATGGAAATCCTGGAGCATTATACGTCAAGCGGTTTTCGAGTAATCGCTCTCGCTTATAAAGAACTACCAAGGAAATTCAATTGGAAAAAAGCACAGCGAACTAGTAGAGAAGAGGTATTTACTACATGTTGTATATATTTATCAACTTTCGATCCACTTGAGATTTCGAGAAAATCCAAGTATTCGTTATGAGCTATTAAAGTATCAAATTACTTAGTAATTATAATTTAGAGTTATTGGAGTACCGCAACCAAATTTTTGTTGAGGTTGATGTCCACATGATATGTTACTCTTGACGAGTGGTGATGATGATGAATCTATATATCTTTCGATCTGTTTTCATTTGCATTAGAAGTTGAGTCAGATTCATAATATTTATCTGTATTGTCTCTTTTCTGTATAGGGCTACTTGTAATATAAATAGAAATGAAAATAAAAATCTCAGTACACTTTTTTAATTATTTTATCAAAACATTGTGATGTTTTATTTATATTTATATTTATCTTTAGTGTTTAGTCATAACTGATTTCAGCTTTATTTGTATATTTTACCTGTAAGATGTCTAATTAAAGGCTACTGCAACTCACTGTCAATAAAACAAGTTTTATTATGTCGACAGTGCCAAAAATTACTTTATGTAACGTTCGATTGCTTATATAAATGCGTAGGATAATTATTAGAATTTATCATTTGTGTAATCATATTTGAATTCTAATTGTTTTTTGGTGTTTTTTGAAGTTTCTTTCATCCAGTCAAGAAGAAAATGTAGATTAAAACTATCAATTAATGATAGTTGCTTCCATTGTAAAATTGTGAATAAATAAATAATAGAAAATTGAAATATTAGTAGAAACAGAAGAGAAAGGAATGCTGACTGGTATGTGCAGCAGCTATTGATGAAAGTAATAAGCTACTCAAGTTGGCTGTAATACAAAGAATAAAGAGGTTTTTCATGGAGAGCAGGTGAAAAGCAAAAAAAAATTGCGGTAATTAGAAAGATAAATGAGAAACTATCTACATGTCATAGAAGTACCGTAGCGTGGCATTTTAACGTCTTCGTGAATTGTCTGTGTATTTCATAATAATTGACTGAAAGATAAGTTGTGAGTTCAGTTATGAAAAAAATATACAGTACAGCAAAGAAAATGAACATTGAGGTATTGTATAAATAAGAATGGTGTATTCCTGGCTTACCTTGCAGCAAAGCAATATTGCTAGTACCAGATTCCCATACGAAAGAATAATTATAAAGGAACCTGACTCCAACATAGTCAATCGATGATGTTCTGATACCCAGGAGAATAACTGACCCAGCACTGATAAGCACCCAATCACACCATAATATCAATCAGTGCCATGAAGAGGCACAGCCGTTTGGAACAGGCAGTAATGTAATGCCTAACCCCTGAAATTAGGAAGAAAAATATATTGGAGAAGATTTTCATGATTGAAATGTAGAGGTGCGTACAGACTTTTCGCTCTGCTCCGCAACCGAACGTCACTCCAGCAGAGCGATTGATGATCGACCGGCGAGCAACAGTGGTTCGACCGGGGAACGCGAGAAGATCTAACATCTTCCGTAACGTTCATGATGGGTGCGTGGGCGGCGCGACTGTGGTTCGATGGTGGTACGAGGGCGGTACGAGGGTGGTACGAGGGAGGAGCGTGCTTGGTGCGGGTTGGAAGCGCGAATATGTGTACGCAGCTTTAGATGAGAGAGGAAACAGTACTCCTATACAATTTATTGATTTATGATGGATGTAAGTATTTTATCTGTACTTGTAACTTTTCATCTTTTTAAACATCATTGTATTTATTGTATGACAATTGCCAATGTGGCTGATTGTGTCAACCATGTTAATGAAATAAATAATAAAGTGGAATGTGGAGGCCTTGAAGCAGGAACAGATAGAGAACTACCAGAGAGCATATATGTTCAAAAAGCGTCATTTTAGTGGAGTTTTATTTGTACAGTAAAGTATTTAACTGGTTAAAATTGAGTTGAATATATGTAATAAATTTAATATATTTGATAAACGTTTGCTTCCTGGATTTCCCGTTTTGTTCTGATAGCTTCAATTATCCAAATTAGGTCCGGTCCCAAATGATTCGGATAGTTGGAGTTCTACTGTACTAGGTATTATACATGTGTTTTACTTTGGCTATGCTATTATCTATTACGTTCAACTTGTTTGGATCAATAAAACCATTTATATGATATTTATAGATCGAGACCGACATGAATCTGTTGGGAATTATGTTGATGCAAAACTTTTTGAAAGAAAACTCTGGACCAGTAATTAAAGAGCTCAATGAAGCTGGTATGAAGTGCATCATGGCAACAGGTAAGTTTACATTTGTCTGTTGCCGTTCAACTGTTTTGTCAGTGGATTCAACTGTTTTGTCAGTGGATTTATGGTAATCTTGATTATTTATTCAACTTTTCGTTTTGTTTAGCATCGAAGTTGAACAATACTCTTCTATGGGATAAGCATTTGCCCATTCTGATCTCGGCAATCAATAATATAAATAACATATAATGTTCATGGTCATTACCTGCCATTTTTACCAGACAATTAAAATTTTTAATTTTATATGACTCCTCTTCAAGAACAAGAAGAGTCAATTTGTGAACAAAGCATGAATGAGCTAGATGAGCCAACTTAGAAAATGTCCATGCGCGTAAAGAAAAATAGGTCGATTTAAGGAAGTTAATAACGGGAACAGTAAAGAATATTTTTTCCTCCACCTACTATCTAAAGTTCTGTATACTTTATATAACTCCCTGGAACATTATATTTAAGAAGCCGTTTTTCACCCTCGGTAATAAACAAATGAAGAACAACTCCCAAGGTAGCAAAAATAACTGCATTTAAATAACATGGGAAGCAACTCTATTTTAAAAACTTACCTTGGAAATAGGTTGTAAGGTCGAAGCTCAGATGAGGAAGAATATAGAGTTGTAATTAAGCCAACTAAATTCAAGAACTGAACCAGAAATTTGAATCAACTTATGAAAGATATGTTTGTATGCTATTACATACTTAGCATGTCATGCTAACAATACTAAAAATATAGAAAAAATTGTAAAACCTAATCTCAGATTGAGAAAGAGCATGAGAAGTGCAACTTCTTATAATTCTCTCTCTACAATAAACTTCCTCTACCAGTTGAAAAGCATGCCTCTAAAAAAAATCAAAGTTGCCATTAAGCAGCCGTTGAAGGAAAAATATAGTTATACCATTGAATAATTTTTTGACTGAAAAAAGTATCAACTTAATTTGGTTAACTATTGACTTTATAACTTGGACTAAGGGCCGTTTGCACAGTGTAAGTTTAAGCTAAAGCTTAAACCAAATCTGGATTTTTTTTGTTTAAACTAAAATTCCGTTTGCACAGTATCAGTTTAAACTCTGTATTGAGTTTAAACTCTGGGAAAGTTTAACCTCTAAAGCAGGAGGTTTAAACCAAATAATTTGGATTAACTTGACATCTGTAACGATTTGATGGGGAAACAGCTGATAGTAAATTATTTTTCGACTGTTTTTTTTAATGCTTCTGTAGACGATAATTATTATTAATTTAGGTTATAGTGAATCATTATTTGAATGTAATAATAATTCTAATGAAGGAATTGATAGAAGTTTTTAATGCGATTGATAAAGATGACTGCAAAGAAATTTTGAAACTGAGAAAAATTGGGCAAAAACAAATAATTTTAATTTCTGAGATAGAGAATTTTTTAACGGTTTTGCTTGAGTACAGCAACTGCCAATTCAGTATTTAGATTGAATAAACCACTTGATAGAAATTAAGACAATTTTTAACAGTGATCTTCGATTAGAAAAGATGTTTTTAATAACACATAACTGAGACATATTGCTTTCGAGAGATTTCTAATAAATGAGGAAGATCGTAGTAGATTCAAGCGTAACAAAATAACTTTTTTATCTTTCATTCTAAAATATATTTTTTGGTGCCAACTAAACATAAGTTTTTAAAGAATTTCTTGATCGCTTTTCACTTTTATAACCGTACAGCTTACAGCTCTGTGGATTTTGAAAAAGAACAAGAAAATACTAAAATAGTAGCTACATAACCTCAATTTACTGATGGTTTGTAAAAAAATTACAAATTTCCTGTAAAAATCAGCCTTCCTGATATTATAAACGATGACATTCTATTACCAACTTAACGCTAAACTAGTTTAACTTAAACTGGATTAGTAAATGCACTGAGAAAACCGATTCAAGTTTAAACTTTCAGATTAACTTAAACTCGATTAACTTAATCGAGTTTAGCAATCTATACTGTGCAAACTGCCCTAAGTGGTTTTTATTGTTATAATAGTAATGTCATTACTATGTTATATCCTTTTGTGTAGTAGTAGTTTCTATTAGATATAGCCTATATTATAAATTGTTTTACATATTGACATATATATATATATATATATATATATACAATTATAATTGTATATCGACTGATTTGACGTGTATAATTTTCTATTCAAATATTTTGATGTATATTGCACTTGACTTTGATAATTTATGTTTTATGTAATAATTATGTTCTTATGCTTGTATGGTTCACATATTTCATTTTATATTAATGTATAAATATTGTAGCAATATGACAAAGCCTATAGTAATTTAATTTACTTAATGGCCAATAAAATCTCGTTCTATTTCAGAATGAAAAAGGCAAACAATTGTGAGATTTTCTCCAAATGACTTTGATACAATTTTAATAATTATTTTACTATTGTGTAGCTAATAAAGTAAATCAAATCTGCCCGAATGAATCGCGAAGATAATTAGTTTTTAATTCTCTTTTGACTATAGGTGACAACATATTGACAGCTGTTAGTGTTAGTCAAGAATGTGGCATCCTTCCAAAGCATTGTACTGTTGCTACACTTCAATTCGATGATAAAAAGGAGATTGTTCTTGAGTCTCTGAAATCTACACAATCAAAACGTCGACAATTTGATTTGGTAATAATCTATCGTCAAACATTTTTTATGTCTTCTGCATTGTTCCAAACAGGATAGATATCATCCATTTTTTTCAAATATGGTGTTCAGAAACTCATCCCTGGTGTATCCTACATATGAAAGGAATTATACTTCCCGTAGATATGTAGTGCACTTTGATCGCTGGCTAGAATATTATGTCACATGGACATACATGGACTGTTACATGGACATATCATGGAAATACCCAGAAATTTTCAAAATTATTAATTAAGCTAAATCTAAAATATCCAATGACTATTATTCGAATGAATTCAACTGACTAGTTATTGATGATGATGACTAGTCTAGTAATGTGTCATCAAACTAGTTCAATATTGTATTATATTATAATAAAAAGAATTGTTGAAAAAACTAAGTACCCTATTTTCTTTTTTCCGTGACACTAATGTGAAAAATGGATATTAGTATATTCAATCAGAGCACTATTGACTAGTGAGCCCCTAGCTGGAGAACTCGCTCAAAATGTCAGTTGTTCTATTAAAAGCAGTGAAAATTCGAGAAAAATTTTATTCAGTTATTGATTGGATGCATTTGATAATCCAGCTGACAGCTCATTTTCGATTTGTAATGATATTCTTCTCATGCACATTCAATGTTATCCTGTGATTTCCTAAAATAAGACCAAGGAGTGAGACAATTTTTTGTCCAAATCATATTTATCAATCAGTG
This sequence comes from Nilaparvata lugens, assembly GCF_014356525.2. Lineage (NCBI taxonomy): Eukaryota > Metazoa > Arthropoda > Insecta > Hemiptera > Delphacidae > Nilaparvata > Nilaparvata lugens. Next base: position 75,793,063 of record NC_052518.1, on the reverse strand, counting down.
TGTTCACTAACATTCAAGATTGATATATTAGTATTATTGAGGAATATTGTTCTATTTTAGTGTTTTCTATCATAATTTTAACTGCATAGAAAATCATATTCACTTGAAATAAATAATTTTTCTACAACTAATAAAAACATTTTTTTTCAAGCATGAGAAAATTGAAAGCTACAATAATTTCTATAATCATTGATCATAACTATTTATCATTTGCCTTGTTAATAATGTGTCTCGAGCTGTAGTTTCTTAATAATGAGTTTCCCATTATCACATTTTTCACTGTGATGATTGCCCGAGAGTAGCCTTAGGGTGTGATTGTACGCTTGCTTATGCATGACCAAACGCGCAGATGAGAAACAAACTATGGGAAGAGCAATAGGAACACTCACACTGAACGCATGCATGTACTGTGTATGCGTTCAGTGTGAGCAGCTGCATGCATGGTACAACGTGTTTGTATGGCTCTTTTTAGATTTTGTTTTTCGGCTCATGCATGATTTGACGTGCACTTGCATATATACGCATTCCATGTGATCACACCCTTATCTTGAAGCAATTTGCGCCTCGAAAAATTGCCGCTTCCTATTAGCTGTTGTCAATTTATGCAAGTATATTATTTTTGATTGAGAAGATCTGACATAATAATTTTCAAAAATGGTATCTTATGAACTGTTTTATTGAAATCTCTAGTTTACAATATTCCATGTGATTATTGAGTCTAATTATAGCATACACAATGCTTAGTTATATTGAGAACCTATCCTCTTTTTATCTGAAGAAGGACGAAGTGGTGGGTTAATTTTGTTAACTTGATCTGTGAAAAGGTCAAGAATATATTATGTTCAAAATTTGAAGCTGATTCATAAAATCGTTCAAAAGTTATTGTATAACATACGGACAGACAGAAACACAGACGGACAACGATTTTGGTCCTGAGTCAAAAGTAAGAACTCACTAACGCTCGTTCAATTATCACTCCTCTCTTCTTCTGCTATCTATCTCTTTACCTTACTTCTTCTCTATTTTATTATTTTCTTTTTTATTTTTTTAGTTTAATTAGTCAACTCTTTTTCTCTTATTTTAATTAAACTTATATATATTGTACGATACGAATATAATTATATAAATAATTAGTATTTTATTCTAAGTTTTAGCATGAAATTCTGAAGTTTGTTTAATTTCTGTATAAGTTGTTTTTGTTTTCTTATTCTTCTGTATTATTTTGTGTGGAGTGCGGTTTTGGGCAGTGTGCCTGTCGCATGCACATTGATTCACTACATTCACTACTATGTATCTTTTTTCCAATAAATTTAAATTGAATTGAAATTGAAATCCCTATGAAAATCAAAGAATAATTATAATCTATAAAAGGTATAAAATATTTACTTATTTTTTCAATCATCATTTTTTGCAGGGCAACGAGTCTCTGTACCTTGCGATTGATGGAAATAATTGGTCTTTACTTAGAACTCATTGTCCACATTATGTTGACATTATACTGCTGAAATGTGTTGTATTTGCCCGAATGTCGCCTTTGCATAAGACTCAATTGATAACTGCATATCAGTCGCTGGGATACATCGTTACAATGTGTGGTGACGGCGCAAATGATTGTGGTGTAAGGATACTCATATACTAGTAATGTTTATATAAGCCTATACCATATCATATAATGACTACGTTTGTAACAAACAGAAATGTTCAACCAAGTACATCTATAGCATACATACTATTGTAGTTTTAACTTCCTTATTCATCTCATTAATTTTGAATTATATGGAAATCGTATTAATTATTCAAACTTTTTGAAATTCATTACCTTAATTAATAAAGCTGGACTATGATTATTGAATAAGTTTAAAGTGTCGTTCTGATGTTTACAGTCACTGCCAACAAAGCTGTAAATATGTTCGAACAGCTGTAAATACCTGCTGTTGGAGCATGGAACAGCTGAGCTGTTTAAATACTTTATATTTTGGGCATTAACTAAAACATCGGAATACTACATAGGTTTGATAGGATAGCAATCGAAATGAATATGTTGCTTCCAAGATAATTTTTCATCAATATTATAAATCTACGAACTTAACATTACAGATGGAAATTAATGAGAAATTGCATTGATTCAAATGCTAATCAATAAATAATAATTATTTAATAATCCAAATTAAATGCTGTAAATCACCCTGAAGACTTCTGCTTTGCAGTTTAGCTACGATTGGATAAATAATAAATAATTATTATTATTATTTGGATAAATAAATTACGATTGGATTAATAAATTATTATTAAAGGAAAATCGTAACTAAACTGCAAAGCAGAAGTCAGCATTTAATTTGGATTTTCGTTTAATATTAATAATTAACTTAACATTAATTGCCGTGCTACCAATTTTTCCTTAAATCGGTTGGAATAGCATTCCACCTATTAACCTAAGGATAGTTGTCGGCTCCAATGAAATAGATTCTTGATAAATTGTGAATGGATCTATCGCCTATGAATGAGAAATCCAGTTTTCAGAGCAAATGAACTTATAATCTTCAGATGAATTTATACAAATACACAAAGAACTATATCTTAAGCCTAATTAATTAGAGTTACTACAAACTAAAATACTTATCTAGTTTACAGTTGAAAAACAGTGGCTATTGGCTTGAAGACACTAATAGCTATATCTTAACAAAATAGAACACAAAAATTTGTATAAAACACAATTTAAAACATTAATAAACGAAAATGATTCAGAGCAAAACTCCACAACAACACACTTAGCCAGCCATTTTTCTAGAGAGGCACTAACAGGAAAAAACCTAAGTTACAAGTCAGAGAGCCAACGCCTCCAACATTACAGACACATCACCAAAATATTATAACTTACAAGTTTAGAATTCACATTCTACATCTGTTCTCAATAAAACTTTATTTTGAAACTATTATTTTAAATTTTTATATATATCTCGATTTAAATAAACCATTTATCTAGTAATTTTGTTAACCCTGCCTCGGTGACACCATGGAACAATGCAACAAACATTTACGATAATAAATTCTCCATCAAAAAGTTTGTCCGTCTATTGATGACTCTGATATTTACTATAAAGTTCCATAGATCTCGAATTGAAGATTTGATTCAAATGTGAGAAAAAAATGTAATATTACAAATACCCCCCTCTTGACATAAAAAATTTTACTGTTTGAAAATTTAAAGAAAAAAAATTACATTGACCCTAATGAAAATTGTTGAAAATTAAATTCGAGAACAGTAACAATTTTTTCTAGAAAAACATTACATGTCATCCTATAATATTGAAAATTATTATAAAAATTCATCAATAGCGTTTGTTATATGTTTCCAAACAATATTTCAAAATATAGAATATCAATATTACTTTTGATTTAGCTTTATAATTTAAAGGAAAATATCTCAACAGAAAGTTTAATATGTAAAGAATAGTTTTTTGAAATTGCACATAAATTTAATAGATAGAAAAATTTAATTTTTATTGCATAAAAAAAATTTAGTATGTTGAATGAAAAATTTATTATTTTTATTATTTTTTTTTTTTATTTAAATGAATTGATGAATTGTTACATTTAATTTTCACATAAAATTTCAATAAATCAAAAAATGTTCATTTCTTTCACTATTGACGCGGTTGATTTTATTGATGCACATTTTGGAAAACAGTCCGTTAAGGCACTCAGTATGATTTTCAGTTAAGTGTGACTCCAATGTGATGACGTTAGTGTTGGGCTGATCTGGATGCACGTAGTGTTGGGCTGATACTTGTAGTCGACTGATGCATATCAAACTCGATACAGGTGACATCTCAGTTAGCATTGCCTCATGCTTGTAGTAGACGGCTGCATACCAAACTCGATACAGGTGACATCTCAGTTAGCATTGCTTCATGCTTGTAGTAGACGGCTGCATTCCAAATTCAATACAGAGTCACTTAAATTTTGTATCATATTTGTAATTATACAATGTACATTTCAGGCTTGAAATGACAATGTAATTCGTTTTTGGAAAAGAGATAGACGCTGCATACAGGATTAATTTAGGTGAGGATTAATTTAGGTAAGGTTTGGTTTTTTGATATTTTCAGCTTTCAAGGTTTAGAGTTCTGCATACAGGAATAATTTAGGAGAGGATTTTTTGAATCAATTCTTTCATGATACTGTGACTGTTCTTCTGAATTCAAAGTTGCGAATGTGAACATGGATGACAATTACCTCCAGGTAATGCAGTAGTGTTGAAGTTTGAGATACAAAGTCAGCAATAAGCATTGGCATTGCTATTGGCGTATGCTTTGGTGTCGGCTTTGGCATCGGCGTTGATATTGGCGCAGGCATTGGCATTGGCGCAGGCATCGGCATAGATATTGGCATTGGCGCAGGCATCGGCATTGATTTTGGCATTGGCGCAGGCATTGGCATTGGCGCAGGCATCGGCGTAGATATTGGCATTGGCGCAGTTATTGGTGTAGATATTGGCTTAGTTATTGGTGTAGATATTGGTGTTGACATTGGCATAGTTATTGGCGTTGGCATCAGCATTGGCGCAGGCATCGGCGTAGATATTGGCGTTGGCATCAGCACAGGCATCGGCGTAGATTTTGGTGTAGTTATTGGTGTTGATATTGGTGTTGACATTGGCGTAGTTATTGGTGTAGGCCGCAGCGTTGACATTGGTGTAGTTATTAGTGTAGGCCGCAGCGTAGGTTTTGGCGTAGATATTGGCGTAGTTATGTCACACTAGTTCGAAAATCACCCAAATGTTCTTAACACTCTTCATGGCGTTCACTTGTTGCTGATTTCGAGATTCACATGATAACTATTTCAATGTTAATGTCTGTGCTGTACCTGTTATCTTAAAATGCTTATAAACTAAGAAGAAAAACTTTATTAGGCTATCAATACAATCTAATACACATGAAAATTATTTTTAAATATATATGAAATTGAAATTTGTTAACATCCTATTATACAGTCAGCAATACATAAATTGTGAAATATGGACATATCAATGATAAATTTAAAAAAAAAATCATTTTCATCTATTTACTGTTCAATTATCAAAATTTAATCCATTCTTCAAAATAGAAATAGAATTTCATAACACCCTGTATCATTATCAAAATTGTAAAAAAAAAAACATCAGATCATCACAACAAAATTAATTTCAATATATATATTTCAATAATTTCAGACAATTGATCTTCTATTCACAATCATTTCATAATATATCTGCATTTCATTATCATTTAATATAACATTTCATTTATAGCAAGTTCATTTCACATTTATGATTTATCATTCAGGGTTTCAAAATTATTTAGTTTTAATTTTGTTCAAAAATTGTATAAAAAGCAAATTATTTAATATTGTTAATCATCGTTTGTTGGATACTATAGTTTATTTCGACTTTTCAATGTTCTAAACACAAACTACATTTCATGACAAAACTTTACTATCAATCATTAAACAAGAAATCATTCAAAACATCAATAATATTTTGCTTCAAAGGCAATCAATATTCATAAGTAATCTGCATCTATGGCAATTAACATTATTAATCATTATTTTTGCATCTATGGCAATCAACATTATTAATCAACACAAAAATATTATCTCATTACTGCCTCTCTAAGTCATAACCTCTGTTATTCCTTCTTTAGGCAATAATGGGTTTCCATCTCAAAAAACAATCACATACCAGCAAAATTCTAATCAACAAACCCCACTAAAAATTCTACATACACTCCAGCATCCATTTCAAACGATAATCAATCATATCAAAATTTATAGAACAAACAGTTTTTAAATTTAAAAAAAAATATATTACAAAACACTTTAGAAAAATTTTAGCCTTTAACTCATTTCAATTGATAATATAACACAACGTTTTTATTCAATGAAAACATTATTATTCAAGCTAACTTTCATTAATACATCACATATATATGGCTACAGAATTCATTAATACTTTCAAATTTTGAAGTTTATTTATTATAATAACATAATTTATAATTTAAAGACTGTATAATAAGTACAAACATTTCAAGATTATAATACAAAGATGATCAAGATGAATAATGGGTAAATAAGTTCCCTAAAAAATACAAAAAAGAGAAAAAGAAAACTGGGTAAATAAATTCCCTAAAACAATACAAAAAAGAGAAAAAGAAAACTGGGTAAATAAATTCCCTAAAACAATACAAAGAAGAGAAAGATTAATTAGAGCCTATCCTACATGTCAGTACTGAACTTTCATGAGGAAGTATATTTAATAAAATATACTACTATGGAATTTTGTAAATTCCAAGTATGACTCTAATTTGTTATAATTGTGAGCTATCACTCCCACAAAAACAACTGGTGAAGGAAAAAAAAATATGTTGACTATTGTGACTGGGTGGATAGTTCCTAGATGTCTGTAAGGCAATGTGATAGCAGACTCTAGTATCGGACCACAAAAACAAAAGTATGCAAAAGTTTTTACAAACATTTGATGTTGCAGTCATAAGGTTTTTATATCGCAAACAAGTAGGTCAGATAATCGAGTCCAGCCGTATGTGGTTCACGCCCACACCTCTAAAAGAATCACACCTACTTGTCTACCAAAAATCCAAAGTATTGGACAGCAAAGAAAAAAAATAAAATGCAAAATGGGTTAAAAGCCCAGAAGAAAACTATAACCTAATTACATATGGCTTATGGCACGATATGCAATGAAAGATGAGAACATGGGACAAAATTGCTCTGAAAAACCTAATTACCTAATATAATACCTGAAAAAAATAGACATGATTAAAATATGTAATACATGATGAAAAAATATACCGCAAGCAAACAATTATTTACACTACAATGGATAGATTTTGGAAAAGTTAAGTTTTATCAACAATTTAAAGATTAGGAAAATAAGCTACTATTTTAACTTCTAATATTATTTCAACAAAGCCGTTTTGCCTACAAAAGTTAGTCATGTTCACTTGAGAATGCATAGCATACACCTTTTCAATTCTCAGTTGAAAGTTGAACTCATCAACTTGACTCAAAGCAAGATTCATTTTGTTTACATTTTTCCTAACCTCTACAGAAACCTGTCTCATGTGAACATTCACTTTATTTATAGTTTTCCTAACCTTCAATGTAGCAATATTACTTTCATGATAGTTGACTTTCAGTGAAGACAACTCCCTACCTACTTCTTTACTCAATTCTACTATCTCATTAAGGTTGACTTTTTCAACAACAGTAACTAGGCCTACATTGTCAGAAACTTGAATGAGTTGATCCTGTATCTTAACACTACTATCATCCTGCTTCAATTTGTTTTCATTTTCATGATTATCACTCAATGTTTCAGCAAATTCTTGCTTCATATCATCAAACCTAGCATTAAACTTAGCATTTTGCTCATCAAATCTAGCATTTAACTCATCAAACCTAGCATTTTGCTCTTGTTTAAAATTATCAAACAGTTGTGTTAAGGCAGCTATTAACTCATCATCATTTTCAATATTTTTCATATTGTATGCCATTTTGCTAGTCTGCACAGATAATATATTCATTAGGACTTGATCTCTCTTGAACCGATTTCCCACTCAGCAACAAACCATTCATAACCTATCAAGATATCTATCCTACTAATAATTTTTATAACCAGGGATTTCATAGTGTACCATTTGGGACATATTTATTTTGTAATTCTGTCCCACCACAGGGGTAACATTTGCCGTGCTACCAATTTTTCCTTAAATCGGTTGGAATAGCATTCCACCTATTAACCTAAGGATAGTTGTCGGCTCCAATGAAATAGATTCTTGATAAATTGTGAATGGATCTATCGCCTATGAATGAGAAATCCAGTTTTCAGAGCAAATGAACTTATAATCTTCAGATGAATTTATACAAATACACAAAGAACTATATCTTAAGCCTAATTAATTAGAGTTACTACAAACTAAAATACTTATCTAGTTTACAGTTGAAAAACAGTGGCTATTGGCTTGAAGACACTAATAGCTATATCTTAACAAAATAGAACACAAAAATTTGTATAAAACACAATTTAAAACATTAATAAACGAAAATGATTCAGAGCAAAACTCCACAACAACACACTTAGCCAGCCATTTTTCTAGAGAGGCACTAACAGGAAAAAACCTAAGTTACAAGTCAGAGAGCCAACGCCTCCAACATTACAGACACATCACCAAAATATTATAACTTACAAGTTTAGAATTCACATTCTACATCTGTTCTCAATAAAACTTTATTTTGAAACTATTATTTTAAATTTTTATATATATCTCGATTTAAATAAACCATTTATCTAGTAATTTTGTTAACCCTGCCTCGGTGACACCATGGAACAATGCAACAAACATTTACGATAATAAATTCTCCGTCAAAAAGTTTGTCCGTCTATTGATGACTCTGATATTTACTATAAAGTTCCATAGATCTCGAATTGAAGATTCGATTCAAATGTGAGAAAAAAATGTAATATTACATAATTGAACTATTATCTGTTGGAATATCTCTGGAGCTAAAAATCATTTGTTCAATGTTATTGTTATTCAAAAGAAAACCATTGTTCCTGCACCATATGCTGGCTTGGTTTAATGTATGGTCTTTAGTACATGCAAGTTCATGAAAATGTGAGTCAGTATATATGATGTTTGTGTGTATTGTATTGTGTATTGGGCAGGCACTGAAAGCAGCCCATGTTGGCATTTCGCTGACTAACGCGGAGGCGTCGATCGCGGCTCCATTCACGGTCAGCGAGCCATCCATCACTGGAGTGGTTCGAATTATAAAGGAAGGAAGATGTGCTCTCGTTACCAGTTTCATACTTTTCAAATTCATGGCTATGTACAGTATGGTACAATTTTTCTCAGTCATGATTCTGTACAGTGTAAGTATAGTAACTCAAATTATGAATTTAAACAATTATGTTTTGAACTATTTATATATTGAAGAATTTTTTTGGATCCTTATACTGGCATTAAATTTAAATTACTGATTTATTCCATTAAGAATGTAATGGAATCTGCCAAATCAGCAACATTGTAGACTAGGATTTTGAAACAAAAATGCAGTTCTGTGGAATGCTAGTCAGTTGCTGACTCTATGTCGCCAGAAGCCGCAGCTTCAGTGGTGGATAATAAAATTCATTCATCCAGTGGAAGCTATTCAATAGAATTTTTTAGTGGAATTTATACTTATTCTTGAAGCTTCTGATGAAAAATACATTTCATAAAAGAACTTTATCTACTTTGTTGACCACTTGTTTTGTTTTTAATTTGCAGAGGGGAACTGAAATGGGAACTAATCAATTTCTGTACATTGATTTGCCTGTAACATGGAGTCTCGCTTTAGCTATGGGGCACTTGGAACCCGCAGAGAATCTCAGCCCAAAGCTGCCTATATCAAAGATCTTATCGGCCTCGAACATTATTCCGTTGGTACTCCAAGTTTTCACCGCGTTTTTCATTCAATGGCTTTCCTTGAACTCTCTAAAAACACAAGAATGGTAACTATGAATAAATTGGTAATCAATGAACCTATGGATGAGTTTTTCAAAGAGATAAAGCTTATAGATCTTGATACACTCCGCCTTTGGTTTGATTACAATAAGTTAACACTAAATGCTGCAAAAACAAATTACTTAACTTTTTCTATGTCATCACCACTCATGTTGAATGTCCCTATTTTCTATCATGAAATTGACTGCAGTAGGATGCAGTGTTACTGCATTGTTGTAGAAAGAAATCAGTCTATGAGATATCTTGAGTTGGTTGTAGATGATAAATTGTCATGGAATATCCATGTTCTGGGTCTAAGGAAGCATCTATTCTACTTGTTAAGATTTTTCTATAATCTAAGGCAATTCCTTCCCCCAAATATTTTGCGTCAACTATACTTTGCTTTTCTTAACTCCAAATTGGATTATGAGATTGCATGCTGGGCTTCAACATACATTTCTCACTTCAAATCAATAATTACATTACAAAAAGCAGCAGTCCGAGTTATATTTGGAGTTCACAGACAAACTCATTCTTTCCATTTCTTCAAACGGATAAATGCATTGCCTCTCAGACTTATGTACGTCTTCAAGGTCCTAGCTATACTCTGCAGGGTGAGTGGAAGCTATGATCAGCCCATGGTTGAGGGTAATCATTCCCAGCAAACGCGGCAGATAACTCTGGGATTGGTGAGATGCCCTAAAGCAAGCTGTACTCTCTTTCAGAAGTACTTTCTATTTCTTGGGCCGAAGTTCTGCCTGCAGAGATTAAAAATTTGAGAACCTTCAAAAGATTTAAATCAAAACTGAACCCTTGGCTTTTCGATGCTCATCCAAATGATGTTGAGGAATGGTTTATTGTGCTGCATTGAGCTTGATTATGCACCCTTTGAATAATTTTGTACCTCAAAATTTGAGTCCTATTAGGCATCTATAATTTTTGTAATGTGTGTGTGTGTGTGTGTGTGTGCTTGATGAACCAATCGACTCCTGCTTGCACTCAAGTGATATTTCTCTCACTTTGTAAGCTAGTATTTATTCCACTTGCATTAATATGCATATAATTCATTATTTTTTGATTGTGCAATGTCAATTAATATAATTATTAATATAATATATTTGTATTTTCTAGAAGATATTTTTTTATGTTCATTTGGTCTTAATAAAAATTCTCTTCAAATTTTAAATTTTCAGTATTATTATTTATAAACATATAAGTAATATGCTAGTTATGTATTATATACTTTTTATTTTATTTTTTAATGCTTTGTAATAATATTGTATTAGCCCAGTCAATAAAGGTTTTTTCGATCCGAAAATTAAATAAAAGTTGAATCTATCACCATCGATAGAACCCTCCTAGAGGGTCATTCTCCCAAAAGTCCCAAAAAAATCCCCTTGGAGCTTTCCCCCCTAGCCCCCCTCAAAGTTGAAAAATTCAGGTAATCACGGGAAATCAATTATCTCTGTAACCATTGATCTGGAACAATTCTATTATATGTCATTCGATTCGTTACATTATGGACTACGATATTAGTTATATTTATTTTTTCAATAAAACTTGCAGTTTTTTTGATAAAAAATATATATGTAAAAATTTAGGGGGCTTGCGATTTGATTTTTTTTTTGTTTTCTTCGATTAACTTACGATACGGGCTGGTATGCTGGGGAGGTACCTATATAACTACAGTGAAACCGTTAATAATATCACAGAAAAAGCTTTTAAGAGTGATAATGCATAAAGGGAGAAGATTTCCATCTCGAACACTATTCTTGACTTTGAAAATTATGCCATTGAGACATTTATAATTGTTTTTAGAGTTCTCCGAATATTTTATATGAGAAGTGGTAATATTGGTGTGGAAGCGAATATCTATAGCCAATCCCTGAGGACAACGAACCGATTTAAAGTACCAAGACCTTACAAGGAGTCCTTCCGTAGATCTTTTCCATATTTGGCACCAAAACTGTTCAATTTGTTACCACCTTATTGTCTTTCATCCCACTCATTATACATATTGCAGAGAAAAGTGAAAGAGTGGCTTCAATCATTGAATAGTGTGGAGGTTATGCTTTGTTAGAAAAATATTATTATGATTATTATTTTACTATTTTTGTAAATGTATAAAGAATAATTCCTTCTTGTTTTATCGAGGTATATATTGCCTATGTATATCATTTGTAAAACTCTTGCAATATCTAATGTTAAAGCGAACAAAATAGTGCCCGCCAATCGGACCTTTTTTTACTTCCAAAAAATTTAAAAAATAATAATGTATGGCTGCCCCAATACAGGTTTTTTAAAAACAACCTCAGGAGCAGCCTATTCCACATAACCAGGATGGTATATTATGTTATTACAAATGTCTTACTATGTTTTATTATTACTTATAATTTTGTAGTTTCTATATATTTTTTGAAATAGTATGGTCTAAGTTATTATGTAGAGATGTAATTTGTATTTTGTATTTTGAACTTGTATTTTGTATTGTTTGAATTATGTGGAAATAAACTTATTTATTTATTTATTTACTTCGAAGCAAGTGATTTTAAAGAAAAATGAGCCAACTAATTAATATAGCCACTCTCATTGCAAATCCATTGATGTATATTGCTATGTATTTTCGATTTGAAGCCGTGGAAGGGGAAACAGTCGACGCGGTATGGCGCGGCTGACTCTCTTCGCCATAGTAAACAGTAAACAGGAAAAATCAATTATCTCTGTAACCATTAATCGGAAAAAAATCTATCATATGTCATTCGATTCGTTACATTATGGACTACAATTTGAGTCAATAAATCAAACAGTTTCCTTGATAAAATAATATATATGTAAAAATTCAGCGTTTTTTTTCGATTTTATTTTTTTCTCCGATTAACTTCGAAGCAAGTAATTTTAAAGAAAAATGATACAAATAATTAATGTAGAATCATTGCGAATCTATTTATGTATATTGTTATGTATTTGCGATTCAAGTTGACGCTGTGGAAGAGGATCCAGCCGACGCGGCTGACTCCCTTCACCATAGTAAACAGAATAGTAGTGCTTTCTACATTGCATCTCATTTATTTACACAATGGCGCTCGTAACAATTAATTTTGTCTATTGTTTTGATATGCGCTGAATCTAGATTTCCACTTTTCAATACTCTAAAAAATATAATTTTCTTGATTTAACCACGCTGATGTGATAAAAATCAAGATTTCTTTGTCTGCTCACAGAATTATTATATTAATTTAAAGTGTGCCTTCTCAATATGAGTCGGATGTATCACAATTTGATAACTCTAGTTTCAGATAATGATGTTTTTCAATGAATTTTGATGATATATGATGTGTCCGACTCCTTCATCTTATCCTTATTTTGTGAAAAATGAAGATTCTAAATTTCTTTTCATAGCTTTTTTGTGTTTTTTCTTGTTTGATTACTCTTTTTTATTCAAACACTAAATGTTGATAATGGAATGAATATCATCAGATCACGTGAACAAAAAAAAATGAAAGGGTAGGCCTACCTGAGATACTATATGATAACACTGTTGTACTCCTGATAAGTTGAAAATTTTCAAGCTGAAAGTAGATTAATTTGTTGCTCATTCGGTTTAAATATTAACAAATGTTACCAAATACTACCAATATTATCACAGTGAGAACAAATTACTCTGAAGCTTTCTATTCTCACTGAACATGAAGAGGCAATACCAAGCCAGAGTTGCAGTTGCGTTCACAATCATTATTATCAGAGATTTCAAATTGATGTTATGTAAATTTAACTATGGATGTTATCCCCATCTCACAATTTCCCTATTTATCCTTATCGTGATACAGAATAAAGTATTTGATCTCTATAATCACAAAAATGAATGTACAGTACCTACAATAAATATTACAAATAACAAAATTTCCAGTAATAATGCAACTTTCTCTAGGTACGAATTTCAAGGCTTTCAAAATGACTTTTTCTCAATCACAGGCAGAAATTCCAATGATCATCATAAATATCGGGACCGAGCTTCGCTCTGGTACATATATACAATGCATATTTCTGATCAACTCAGATTACAAATGATAGTATCAAGCCGAAATGAATTGAGCAACTGAATTCCAAAGTTACTATCCACTGTTCAAATTGCACTATGATTTCCTTTTACTTTTACTTGGATTAAATTGCTTGACTCTTCAATGTAACAATATTATTGTATAAAACCAATGGAATGTGAACGTCATCCAAATAGCATTTAAATTTGAATTTTCAGATCATGAAACTCATAAAAAACTAATTCTTGAGAGAATAGTGATGAATATATTGCAAACAGTGCATGTAACATTGATACAAAGCGATACAATGAAAATCAACATCGATTAATTTAATACTGAACTTATCAAATTCATACTACCGTAACTTTAAAGCTTATAAAATGTAAAACCAACATTTTAAATTTTCTCTACTGGAGCAAAACCTCTATAGAAAATAAAGAAGAGCCCATTATAACCACAAAATACTTGTGTACTAGAATTCACTTGAACTAACTCACTTCATCCCTTCACGATCACAATGAACTAGAATGGTATGAAAACCATAAAATTGATAATCAGGTACATTTTTCAAATAGCTTCACTCAACTAAATCTGTGAATGCCAAGTCATAAGAAATCATGTTCAATAGATTTAATTTGAATGCTTCAACATATAAATAAAAATTGATCTATTCTTTTGGTGCCCGAATCAAAATCAATATCAATCAACGAATCAACATTATTCGTCATCAAGAAAAGCTTCTGCCAACCTTTTAATTCCAGTATGATTCTGCTCATGCTTTACTTCGATTTATAAAGTTTGCATTAAGGCCCTTGTGTAATGAATGACAATATGCGAGTGGAGTTGAAGAATCGATTAATCAAATAATAGAAGATGATGAATCATCTTTCAATTCATCTTATACGTTAGGATACGGTATTTTGTACTTGGTTCATGATTATTTACGAATTTTCCATCTCCAATGGACCGTACATCTGGTTTTCAATATTGAATATTTTTTATCGTACTTGATCAACTTGTGATTACGAGGGTAGAATTTAAAACACTTTCATGATTTTCCTACTTTTTATGCATGCTTACTCTTCCTTAATTTGTATGTTTGCATGGTTTTCATCTTTAGTATCTACTGAATTTTCATATTGGACTGTTTAGATATGTAAATTCAACTAGTAAAATCGGAAGATGAGCTACTTTACAGAGAGAATCATAGAAATTTTGAACTCAACAAAGCCCAATGTATTAATTTTTTGATGCCTCAGCCGTCATATATATTTGCCTCAACTGTAGGTAGGCTATATTATCAACCTGGATGGAGAATATTAACTGTGGAAAACAGAAAACACTGCATGCTATGATTTTCAAGGAAATTGCCACTGTTAACACTATTGTAATCTATGATTCATCTCAGTTTTTGACATTCATGACTTATGATGAATTATAGCATAGAATTATGATCGTACACATATATTTATAAATATTTATTATATTATGTAATAGTATGAATATTTTAAGCACATATACAACAACAAAATTATGAGTTAACTATCACATTCCATTCAAAACATAGACAGCAATATGATGACCGTATTGTAATAGTGGCAGTATAATTAATACACGTAGAAAAATATTGTTTTCCTGAACTGGCAATGAAAGCTAAATAAATTGCTGTAATCAACTTGGTTGAATCTCAAACATTTTAATATTTAGAAGAGAACTAAAAAGTGTAAATTTAGTTTCAGCGCAAGTCAAAACAATAGACAACATTGATTGTTTCGAGCGCCATAGTGTAAATAAGATGCAACTTAGAAAGCAGTACTATTTTACTGTTTACTATGGTGAAGAGTCAGCCGCGCCGTACCGAGTCGGCTGTTTCCCCTTCCACAGCGTCAAATCAAATCGCAAATACATAATAATATAAATCAATGGATTCGCAATGAAAGTGGCTACATTAATTATTTGTCTAATTTTTCTTTAAAATTACTTGCTTCGAAGTTAATCGGAGAAAACAAAAAAATCAAATCAAAAATAAATTTTACCCTAAATTTTAACATATTTTTTTATCAAGATAACTGTTTATTTTATTGAAAAGATGAACAGAACTATAATTGTAGTCCATAATGCAACAAATCGAATGACGTATAATAGAACTGTTTGCGATCAATGGTTTCAGATATAATCGATTTCCCGTGATTACCTGCATTTTTCATGTTTTAGGTGGCTGGGGGGGAAAGCTCGAAGGGGATCTCTTGGGACTTTTGGGAGAATGACCCTCTGGGAGGGTTCTATTGATGGTGGGAAATTCAGATTTTATTTAATTTTCGGATCGAAACTGCTTTTTTGGACCTTCATTGACTGGACTATATAGGGCATAAATATATACTATGTACTATATATTCATATTGTATTGCATTTTGAGAAGTGAAATAACATTTATTCTATTCTATTATATTAGATACACTAGAAAAGGAAAATTCAGTCATAAAAGGTGACATAAATATTTATCTGCTTGATAGCAATAGAGTAACAGACGAATACCAGTTAATTATGTAAAGTTATGTAGGCCTACTCACCTGTTATACAAACGAGCCTACAAGAGTTACCAATATAATAATTATTTTATTATTATTAATAATAATACACGTTTAAACTTTTTGAAAAAGTAGTAAAATTTTCAATTTTATAACATAAAAAAAAGTTTGATTGAAACAAGCTTTTAATTACAAAATTTTTAAATAAGTCAAGTTGAAAGGTCCGAAAGACTAATCCGCGACTGGAGTCGTACGATTTGAGTCGCGCTATTGTGAGTAGTGCTTTACAAAAGTTACCGAGATAGACTTGAAAAGACATTCAGGAATCAAAAAATAGATACTTCAATGAAACTAGACAATTTGAAGAGAAATTCCATGGAGCCGAGTTGCCTCAAAACTGTTTACATGCCAGATTGACGGTTTCTTTGCAAATACATTATTACACGCAAGAATGTTTTCACTTATTATGAAATAAGTAAATGTTTATCTTTTCACTTTATGTAATGACCATTGAATCCAAAAATTAATTTTTGGAAAGAATTAGTCCCTAATTGAAATCTTCCCGTTTCACTGAATGACTCCTACATTGCAGAGATTCCAATGGAGGACATTTAGAAGATGTTATATCAAAACATATATTCACTTATTGTACAGTAAATGGTAACTTTTTTACACTATATTTATGACCATTGAATAGAAGAAATAAATCATATCTGTCAATAACTTATTTACTCTTCTTATCTTTGGTTTATTGTGATTTTACTATTATGATGTACACTTGTTGTCTGTTGTCCGTTTTGTTTTGCCATTATTTGGAATCGTCTCAAGCTCTTCATATAGTTGTGGCGGTGTGATATATTGTGTCCACTCATCCTGCCTAATATATCTTTTTATTTAGTGGTTCATACTTCTAGTTTTTATTAAATGCTTACCAGACCAATCAATCATATGGTTCCACAAGCTCCTTAATATTTTTCTTAATACTAATTTCTGCATTATTTCAGGTTTCTTCTCTTGTAGGTTTTTCAGCGGCCAGCACTCAGCTCCATACAACATTGCAGGACGAACTGTTATTTCATAATGTTCTCAATATTGTTTTCACATTGTTCATCTACATTCATTATTTAATGTTATAATAGTGAAGTCTTGAAATATTTTAATGAATGGAGATGTCTGCGATAATGTTTATGGCAGATTTTGAACTTTTTTGGGTTGATAAAACCTTCAAAAAGGCACCTAGTAGTAGTGGAACCACATTGATAGTGTAGGATTCTTACATCACTAAAAAAACCAACCTCATTTAGAACCGAATACCCTATATTGGAAACGCTAGATATGGATTGTGTCTCTTATAAGTAATCCCCCTTCCACTTGTCGAATAATATGAAATTATTTTTCATTGATTTGCAGTGAACCTATAATCTGAATAGTCACTCTCAATTGCGAATTCATAAAAGAAGTAAATTTTCTCAATATAGATTGAAGAGTTACGTTGCTGTCAAGTATATAATTATTTTTCATGATTACAATAAAAAGTCATTTAGTGCATAGATAAAAGTATGTAACTTTAAAAAATAGCCCAACATTGCATAATAAAAATAAGTTGAAACGAAAAGATTAGGGGAGGAAAATGAAACATTCCGACAATGAAGACAGAGCTAATATAGAAAATGCTAAACATAATATTATAGATTCATAATATACAATCAAACATAACATTTGAATGTCAGTTAAGCTGTGAATTAGGTTACTAGAAAATTGATTGTTTTGCTTGAAAATTTATGCATTACGTTATGATTTTTCTGATATATCTGCTCTTCTGCAATCTTCTGCTCTTTTGTTAATAGGTACACTCCAGTTACTCCAGCTGTTGCTGACGAAGAAATAGTTCTCAGCTGGGAAAATTCTGTTGTCTATGGCGTCAGTTGCTTCCAGTATGTTTTACTGGCATTCGTCTATTCGTACAACGACAGCCACCAAAAGTCGATGAGCAAAAATTGTATGTATTCATTCAAGCTGAACTATCTAACCATTGAACCATTTACCTAACACTTAATTTTTTTGGATGAGATCCAATACTTGATTAAGCGTGATTCCTTGAGTATTTATAATTAAAACCAACATGTACATAAGATTCTTGTACCATAAATATTTCTTATTCCTGAACACCACACACGCGCACACACACAGTAGATATATTAATTTTTCATATTCATGTTTAATGCACTTATCATATGTGGGTGGCGTTTTCCTATATCACTTTGACTTTGATGAAATGACTTTTTTCAGTAAGTCATTTTTAAGAGAATCCTGTGTTTGAAACCAAATTGATTTTTTCAGTCCCCTTTCCAACTTCATTGTCAATCTCAATTGTTACTTAAAACTCCTGTTTTCAATTCTTCACTATACTACTGATTAAACAAGTCAATGATTATTGGAGTATAACCAAACCTTCACTTCTAAAAATGTCAGTTCCATCTATCTGGTTTTGTAATTAACAGTATGGATTGTTTGGTTAATTGAAAATTCACGAGTTCAGTACGCTCGTCTTTATGCTACAGTAAATCTCATTAAAATTGTAAATTCCATTATTTCGTTTCAAATGAGATTTTTTACAAATGTATGAATACTAATCCACTTTAAAAAAAACTTCACTAATTTTGGAATGGAATAATACTGTCATTTTTTCTCTGACTATATTATATTATATTATTCAAAATGATTATTTTTGTAGTGTCATATTTGAGTGGTAGAAGGAATGGAAATATGCCTTGAAAGCGGTTGCTACCTGAGAGGGGTAACTTTCTATAATGAATATAAGTTACGGAAGCCTCAGCTGACGTCTTTCACTATCTCTATGGAGACAGCTAAGATTATGATGTTGATTAAATAAACAATCATTCTTTGTCTGAGTTTGAATGAGACGTTTTATTCCTATCTACTTAACTGGTGCCGAAACCAAAATATTATCTAGTATTTTTAGTTGAAGTTAATAGGAATTTTCGGATAGATTTTGAAAATGCCAAGGAGGAAAAAGGAAATTGCATCAAATATTGAAATTACTGGGAAAGAACCACCACTTATGGATGTGAAATGTCTCATGAATTTGATCGGATCAATTCAGGAGTTCCAAGGAGAGGTAAAAGAACTTAGTCTATTCTTGGAGAGAATGGATGCCATCCATTCTCAAATTATTGACAGCAATTTTGATGAATTAACAACTACAAACCTGCATTCGTTTTTCTTGTCTAGAATAAGTACATCAATTATGGTTGATTTGGGAGTATCGTTCAGTTCATCTTGGGAGGATGTTAAAAAAGCCCTTAAAGAACGTTATGCAGGTGCAAGGAAATCAGTCTCTGCAATGGCAATGAGAGTGTTGGAATTGAATCGTGATTTGGGAGAGTCAATTGGTAGTTTTGCCAATCGGTTATCGCAATTGGTTAAAGAATTGAAATCGAAAGTTTTAGATTCGTGTAATACTAAAGAGGAAGGGGTATGGAGAAATAAAATCTATGAAGAGTTATCAATGGAAGTTTTGTTAAGAGCAGCTTCGGAGCGAGTATGTACGAGTGTGAAAATTGCAAAACCTCAGTCTTTAGAAGAGACTATTCAAATTGTCAAAGATGAGGAGTCATATTGGAAAGAAGCTAGTCATAGACACTCAAATTGGAAAGTGGATGAGAATAAGAGAAGATATTCACTTAATAGTAGAACCTCTCCTGTTTATGGTAACAGATCGAACCAGAAATGGAGAACTGATGTAAAGGGATTGGTTACTAATGGGAAAGGAAATAGAAAGGAAAGAGAAGGGAAATTAGCACGAAACGAGTGTTGGGAGTGTAGGGAAGAAGGGCATTTTGCCAGAGAATGTCCTTACATTTATAGAAAGGAAGTTACCCCAAAAAAGAATTTTGGAAGAAGAGAAGTCAATGCTTTGAGGAGGAAGGAAAATCGCAAAAAAAATTTGGAAGGTAGTTCTGATGGAGAGAGTTTAACTCACTCCTCAGATAGTGAAAATAGCTGTTACCGTTATGAAAGTCAATATCGAGAGAAAAATGAAAAAGACTGGCCTGAATTGAAGAAAAATAAATCAACCAAATTATCGACAAAGAAAGGTAGGAGTAAAGATTGAGGATTTCGGATGAGGAATATAGGTAGCAAGGAACAAAAAGTGGATTGCAAAAAAGGAGAGCTACCTATATTTTATGTGAAGAGTTGGGATGTTTATTGCTTGTATGATACAGGATCGGACAGTACAATAATTTCGGAAGAAGCATTAATAAAAATTGATCATAGTTTGAAAATAGGAGGGTGTTCTTGTGAAATGTTAACTTTGACAGGAAGAAAAGCTTTAAAAGGGGAAGTAGATTTAAATCTGTTTGGATTGATTGGTTTTAAAAAAATTATGAGAGTTCATGTATCAACAGAAATAATGAACAACAAGTATGATGTGATAATTGGTTGTGATATGATGAGAGATCTTGGAGCTGCTCCTATCAATATAAATGGTCAATGGATAATCAAGTTGGGAGATAGAAATTATAAATCGAAAAATTCAATTGCTAAAGAAAAACATTTACTAATGGGTTCCATTGTGAGAGGAAATTGTAATGAACAATTTATAGACAAGGAACAAGAAAAATTAGCATTCTATATGCTGGAAAAGTATAAGGACACTTTATATAATGAAGGAGAGAGTCTGACAACAACAGGGAGAGTTCAGCACTCAATTCAATTAAAGTCATCGAAACCAATATTTATAAAAGCCAGAAGGTATCCACATGCAATGAAAAAAATCATTAGAGAACACATTAAGGATATGCTAGAACAGGGCATTATAAAAAAGTCTATCTCTCCATTTTGTAATCCATTATGGGTTGTACCAAAAAAGTCTTCCCCTGGAGAACCGCCAAAACATAGGGTGGTTGTAGATTTCAGAGTTTTAAATGATCAAACAGAGTTGGAGAGATATCCCCTTCCAAGGCTAGAGGATATGATTGACAGAATGCACGGAGCTAAAGTTTTCAGCACTCTGGATCTAAAGTCGGGATACCATCAAATAAGAATGAATCCAAGGGACATGGAGAAGACAGCATTTAGCTTTGAGAGAGGACATTATGAATTTACAAGGATGCCTTTTGGGTTGAAAAACGCAGTACCAACGTTTCAAAGGCTGATGGATGAGTTTTTAGAAGACATAAATGAAGAAGCAATACAAATCTACATGGATGATATCATTGTGTTCAGCAAGAATCTCAAAGATCATAAAGCACATCTCACACAGTTATTTGAAAGAATAAGGAAGTTTGGCCTTAAGCTGTCAAAGGAAAAAACTAACTTGTGTCAATCTGAAGTGAAATTCATGGGTCATGTGATTTCGGAAAGTGGAGTTCGTCCTGACAGCCAGAAAATTAGTGCAATAAAAGACATTCCAATTCCAAAGAATTTGAAAGAGATAAAAACATTTTTAGGCATGGTCGGCTATTATAGAAAATTCATTCTCAAATTTGCACAGATGACTGAACCATTAACAAACTTATTAAAAAGAGGTGTGAAGTTCCACATATCATCAGATGTTATCCAAGCAGTTGAAAAGTGTAAAGAAGCAATTTGTTCAACGCCTATACTTCAGTTTCCAGATCTTCAACAAATTTTTCACCATTTGAGTTAGTTGAGCATCCAGAGGAGCATAGAGAAGTGGAGAGAAAAATCATGAACGAGAAAGTTCGGAGGACAAAAAAGTATAATTTGGAGGTGGCTGAAGACATGAATAAAATAAAAGTAGGTGGCATAATCTTCAAGAAAAATCATCACAAGAGAACGAAATCGGATCATAGATTTGTTGGACCATATGAAGTGATTGATCTACTACATAGGAACCGAGTGGAGGTAAAAAAGCAACACAACAATGGACGAGGTAGACATGAAATTGTGCATTTGAGTGAGATTAGAAGATCGAAAAGGAACTATAATGAAGATGAGTAAGGAAAGATTTCCAAAATGTTTTTATTATGTTGTTTTCCATGTTTTGTTTTTATGAGTTCTATTTACATCTCTATAATAGAGATAGTAAAGACTGGAGGGGGGTAGTTACGGAAGCCTCAGCTGACGTCTTTCACTATCTCTATGGAGACAGCTAAGATTATGATGTTGATTAAATAAACAATCATTCTTTGTCTGAGTTTGAATGAGACGTTTTATTCCTATCTACTTAACTTATACCTCATATACTTCAGGGGCGTAATAGTTTGAAGGGTTTGTGATTTGTTTTTGAATCTGCGTCCAAACCCAAACCTCCTCCCCTGTGGTACCTGTATATTTCAACGTGCTATTATTTTGTAGTATTGTTCATTACAAAAGTCGTAGATTTTGGAATTCTGCATTATCACTCAACAATCCTGAGTATGAAATCAAGCTCCACTCATCCAAAAGGAATTTTTTGAATTTCTATGGAAGTATGGCATTGTTTGAGCACCACATTCATATTTTCTTGTTTTTTTTTCTTGAAATCTACATTTTTTAGACGGATATAACCAATTGAATATATTTCCAATTTTTTCAATACTTTCTATTCTAGGGACACTGTTGATATGTTTCTTCGTGATGCTGGCTTTCAACATTAGTCTTCTAGTCATTCCATGTAAGTTCTTATCAGAGCTCTTTGAAATGCAACCGTGGACTGAACAAGATGCATTCTTCCGTCTAGCATTGTTGGGATTTCCCGTATTTCACCTTGCAATCGCTCTTTTCATTGAGGTAAGTTGATTCTTATTTGTTTTGTTCGGATAACAATCTTTGTTTGATATGAATGAATGTGTTTCGTATTTTTTCACAATATTAGAATTAGTAATCAGAGATGTTGTAGAATTTTCCATGATAAAAAGAAATACTTTAATAGTTTGATTATAAAATACGTATTTATTCAACTCTGGAATGAATCTATATATATATATATATATATATATATATATATATATATATATATATATATATATACAAGGGTCTATATTAAAACTTAACAAACTGAAAACTTGGCATTAAGAGATCTAGAAGAATTGAAAATAGGCCTATAACAATCCTCGGTTAATTAAGAACTTATATGCAACATCTCAAGTAAATCAGTCCAGTAGTTCAGACGTGATGATGCGTCAAACATAATTTTCCTATCCTTTACAGGTGTATACGTGTATAAGCCAGTCCTTTCCTTCATAATAGCATAGAATATGATAGATAGATGGATTATATATCAGTATCTTTGAATTAGAATAACTTTTGAAAGGTTTGAGATATCGATGTGCGGTTTTCACCATATTTTCTCTTGAAATCCTGTATCGAGATCATATATATCATATGACCACCTTCCAATTTATAAAAAATTGAAGTTGGATTCAAAATTTCATCTCAAAAATGGTGGACGAAATTTTGGTTGACGGGAAACCTGTTTTTATTATTCGAATAGAATTCCCAATCATACATATCTTCTAATTTCCCTTTTAAAAGAAATGTTCAGCTGCTTCCATACAACAACTGGGAGCATGACAAATTGAAAACTTGACAAACTGAAAACTTGATGTAATCAAATCTTTATGAATCGAAAATAGGCCTATAATCATCCTCAGTTAATTAAGAATCTATATGCAAAATTTGAAGTTAATCAGTCCAGTAGTTAAGACGTGATTATGTGTCAAACATAATTTTCCTATTCCGTACGTGCATAAGCCAGTTCTTTTCTCTATTGAAGTATAGATTATTATATTGCTTTGGCCTGTGATCTGTATAAAATGTCCTGTAACATCTAAAGGTGCGACCACACATGCTGAACCGAACCTTGAACCGCGCAGCAAACCGTGCATTCCGCCGAACATCGCACCTTTCAGCGAACATGAGCATGTTCCATAAAGTTAAAAATCAGCTGTTAAACATTCGCCGTACCGTACTCCGAACCATTCGCCATGCCGCTCGCCTCAGTTTTAACTGTTCGCCGTACCGCACTCCGAACGCTGAGCTTTTCAGCCAATCAGAGTCCTCCATTACAATTTGTCGTGCAGTTTGCTCTACAATTTTGCCTATCCATCACAAGTGTAAACATGCAAACACGTTCGCGAACATGCATACAGAAGTATATGGGCCTTTTTTTATTTTGATTAAATTCATGTTTTGGATAATTCATTGTTACGAATGATAAATTGATAGGACCTTAAAATATTTTCTAATTAAAAAAAAATAACTTCTGGAAATATAATGAATGGATATACCGAATTGACAACCCACAAATACCAATATTGAAGTATTGTTGACCAAGAATTTAGTACAACGACAATTCATTCAACTAATTCTATACTGTTGAAATTATAATCATTTTTTATTGTTAATCAGTTCCATCAACTAACCATGAACTGACTGAAATAAATACTTCAATTCTCATGTATTTAATTAATAGAATTGTAAAAAAATCTAAAGTGTGGGTCATATCTAAATTCACAAAGAGTTCCATTGTTGTTGGCAAGAAACATGTTATTCAATGCAGAAATCATTGTTATTTTACTAAATGATAGGATAAGTTAAATAGTTTCCCTTTTAGGGGGAGTTTTGACAACCCACAAAACTCATTTTTCATTTGAAGAAATATCGAAAAGGTGCATGAGACCTTATTTTTTTTTTTTGTTCAGCTTGCCAAAATACCCCTCATTTAAATATTAAAATTTTCGACTGACTGTACACTGAGTCAATCATTCTATCAGGGCTCGAATACTTTTGGAATTGTAATTAAATAAGAATGGAAGAGAATTATTTATATATGTACTGTAAAAATATCAACACCTTTATTCAAAGACATATTAACTGCATGCGTATTCATATTGCCGATACAGCATTGATAAAACTATAGACGTTTATTTAGCACTTTGTCTCAAAAAACTGTTCTAGCTGAAAAATTTATAATCCATGCCACGTTTAGGCCTATACATTCAAAACTATGTTTTTTCTAAAGGTGCATTTTCGTTTGTGCTTAAATTTCCGCAGTTGACGACGTCAAGCATTGTTGACATTCATATTGTCCAAATTTCAAGTGTTCTAAAACAGCTGATCAAATAACTTTTCTTTTTTTACTTTCCTTGCCCTATTACTATAGGTAAGGAAAGTATTGCTTTCCCAAAAAAATTAAGGTACCCTTATTTTAAGTGTGTGTGTGTGTGTGTATGTCTGTGAACACGATAACTCCGCCATTCCTAATAAACCGATTGACTTGAAATTTTGAACTTAAGGTCCTTATAGGATGAGGATCCGACAATAAGAAATTCAATAAAATTCAATTCAAGATGGCGGAAAAAAATGGCGGATAATTACTAAAAAACCATGTTTTTCACGTTTTTCTCGAAAACGGCTTCAACGATTTTCTTCAAATTTATACCATGGATTTTTAAACCAGCTATTTATAGGTCCTATCAACTGACATGGGTCTCATTTCTGGGAAAATGTCAGGAGCTCCGTAATATTCTTGAGAAAAATGGCGGATAATGACTAAAAAACCATGTTTCTCACGGATTTCTCAAAAACGGCTCTAACGATTTTCTTCAAATTTATACCATGGATAGCTATTTATAAGTCCTATCAACTGACATGAGTCTCATTTCTAGGAAAATTGCAGGAGCTCCGTAATATTCTTGAGAAAAATGGCGGGTAATGACTAAAAAACCATGTTTTTTCAAGTCTCAAAAATGACTTGACCGATTTTTTTCAAATTCATACCCTGTATAGTTATTTATCAGCTCTATCAACTGGCATGAGTCTTTTTCCTGAGAAACCAATGGGGGTTCCACCCCATCCTTTAGAAATGGACTGTGTAACCTCCTTCTCGTGCATGAGGTAGGTAGGTGAGCAGTTTATAAAAAAAACACTTAGTCGAGATATTTCATCTGTAGAGCAGCTGTTTCGACGACTTTTAAAAAATCATCGAATTCCACAATTTACATAAAGGAAAAATTACTCTGATAATAATAATAATATACACATATACAGTAGTCTGATCGTAGTTTCAAATATGTTGCCGCCAATCGTCATTATGTTATTCCCCTAAATTATTCTTGTTTAAGAATGAGGCTTATTGACCGAGCTAAGATTCAAGTCGACGGTTTGGCATTTCTCTTAATGTTTAAATGTTTGAATGTTTAAATGTTTGAATGTTTAAATGTTTTCATGTTGCACATTTACGGTGAAACGCGAAAATAGATTTCCATGAAATTTGACAGGTGTGTTCTTTTTTTAATTGCGCGTCGACGTATATACAAGGTTTTTGGAAATTTTGCATTTCAAGGATAATATAAAAGGAAAAAGGAACTTCCTTCATACGCCAATATTAGAGTAAAAATCAGACTATAGAATTATTCATCATAAATCAGCTGACAAGTTATTACACAGATGTGTGGAGAAGCCAGTCTATTACTGTATTTCCATAAGGTCTATAGTTTCAATCAGGTACTTGTGGATGAGAATACTGCGTGAGGTATACTGTTCACAGAACTACTAGTAGTTCAATGAGCAAGGAAAGTTGTGTGAGTGTACCACACCAGATTTTTTGTCTTTATTATTGAAGAATCAAAAATTTCTAATAATATCAACATATTGTCATTAAAAAGTATAAAAAAGTTTCAAGTTTTTATTGGGCCAGTTGAACATAGAAGTTACATATAGCCAAGTCACAATTCACATTAAATAAATATACAATAAATTGCACAGATACAATACATACAATAGACAATAATAAATAAAATAAAACAGATCAGTAAAAGCAAATTTACAATTAGATCAGATAATTTAGTCTCCTGTACTTGGGTATCAATAGACAAAAAAAGCATTATATTAAATTGACTAGGGTGTTGTGATCAGCAGTAATGAATTCCTCTACTGAGTAAAATGGATTCACAATCAACCAGGATCTAAGTACTTGGAGAAAACGTTTATTTGGCAAGGATCTAACTTGAGTTGGTAGCAAGTTATGGAATTTGTAGCCTATCACAGGGTAGCTCGACTTGGAGGAGGAGGAGGAGGAAAAAGAGGAGGAGGAGGAGGAGGAGGAGGAGGAGGAAAAAGAGGAGGAGGAGGAGAAGAAGAAGAAGAAGATTAAGCAGGAGGAAGAAGAGGAGGAGGAGAAGGACTAGGAGGGGAGGAGGAGGAGGAGGAGGACTAGAAGGAAGAGGAGGAGGAGGAGTAGAAGGAAGAGGAGGAGGTGGAGGAGAAGAAGAAGAAGCAGCAGCAGGAGGAGAAGGACTAGAAGGGGATGAGGAGGACTAGAAGGAAGAGGAGGAGAAGAAGAAGAAGAAGCAGCAGCAGAAGGAGGAGAAGGACTAGAAGGGGAGGAGGAGGACGAGGAGGATGACTAGAAGGAAGAGGAGGAGAAGAAGAAGAAGAAGAAGAAGCAGCAGAAGGAGGAGAAGGACTAGAAGGGGAGGAGGAGGACGAGGAGGATGACTAGAAGGAAGAGGAGGAGAAGGAGGAGGAGAAGAAGAAGCAGCAGTAGCAGGAGGAGGAGGAGAAGGACTGGAAGGGGAGGAGGAGGAGAAGGACTAGAAGGAGGAGGAGGAGATGAAGAAA
The DNA here is from genome assembly GCF_014356525.2 of Nilaparvata lugens. Taxonomy (NCBI): domain Eukaryota; kingdom Metazoa; phylum Arthropoda; class Insecta; order Hemiptera; family Delphacidae; genus Nilaparvata; species Nilaparvata lugens. The sequence goes on along the minus strand of NC_052518.1, from coordinate 75,765,367 downwards.
CAGGAGGAGGAGGAGTGGTGGATGAAATGGGGTTTTCCCAGGGTGTGCAAATATTTTACCTCTCAACTAGCCACCAGTCTCGCTTTGCTCCCATCAATGGCTTTTATCCAGAATGGCCTTATCCCCTGAACCACTGATCGCTGGGAAGGATAAGCCAAAAAAGAGCAGCAAATTCGCTTCGCTCGTCTATGAACCCAATTATTACTTATTTTACTACATAAGTCAAATTCCTTGTAGCATTGATAAATCATTGATAAACCTGATATCGAGAAATTCTGTAACTTTTGAATAGCCAAAAACTTGATGTAATATCAATCACCTTTTCAAATATGCGTTTCAATATAATTTGCTATTATAATGTTAAACGTATGGATAATATAATTTTTAAAAGTTTCCCATGCTATCAATGCTTATCATTGGCATTCAAATAGATTCATGCAAAATGAACACATCTAATTGAAATTTTATTGTAGAAAATTTGATTCTTTAAAATCCAAGTTGACCATAGCAAAACCTGCCCCAACAAAATTCCAACATGATTCTAAATACAAATGATATCATCATTAATAATAAGGTACGGTACTCTTCAAAAATAATCCAGCTTGATTTGCTATTGGCCAATATAGGTTGAAGTAAAACCCAAAATAAATGCCACTGTACAAAAAGTAGAATTCGGGATGGCAATTTTAGCAATTGTTCGAATTAATAACCTTTATGTACAATGGTTCAGTTGCCTGATCAAAAGTTTCTTGTACTGAAGCATCAATTCGATTCATATAGATACAGTTCGTACTCACAGAGGTCTTCATTTTTATCTTTGACAAAAAGAAAATTCAAAGAATCAATGATAAGTTGAAAACATTATATACAAAATAACTCAAATTACTTTGTTGTCGAACTTATATTAGTGGGCTTCTATAGAAATAATATTGTGAAATAATAAAAAAATTAAGTACGCAGCCTATACTGGCGGACACGAAATAATGTGGCTGAAACATTTTGAGCTGTTGTCAAGTCTTGCCAGCTGACTACTCAAATCATGCACGGGAATCAACTCTGACACCCAAGAGCACAGCGTTGCCAATTCGTGATGAAGAGCACGCAATTTTTGACGTCTCCTCACCACACTTTACCGGTTTCATACCTGACAACAGCGCAAAATCTCTGTCGCCTAATTTTTTGGCCGTCAGAATTAGTGAAAAACAGATCATTTACAGATTAATAACAGAGTTATTTCAAAATCACCATTAGGGATATAGTACCTTCTCTGACAGCCACAATAACAAGAGAATCAATGTTTTAAATGTTTGATAATGATGTTTTTACAAACAATTTGAAGAAAATTCAATCACAGGCAGTTGATTAAGTATGTTCAAATTATTCACAAGTTAATCAATTATGTATTCCTGATAAGTGGAGGAAAAGGAAAATTGATTGATAGAAAAATATATATAATGTACAATTTATTGTCAATATTTGATTTGATAATAACTCAATCTTGGATACATATACAAAATACATGCTTTGCACAGGCCATGAATTTGGTTCTTATATACCTACTTTGAAAAAATACTCAAAAAAATGTTTCTCCAATGATCAAGAAAGTTTTAATTTTATAATGTGGAAATTATTAATAATAATACAATGTTCAAATACTTATAATATAGGCTTACTTGTAAAATATGTGTTTTTGTTAGTAAAATATACTTTTCTTAACTTTTAAAACTTGTTTCCTATTCATTTAGAATCCATTTTTGCCAACAGATTATTCCCAGAATTAACAAAGTTATTTTGAAATCACCATTAGAGATATAGTACCCTCTGCAAGAGCTAAAATAGAAACAAACTTATCTACAAGGTGATCAGTAATTCTTGGTAAGTGGAAACAAGCGAAATTGATTAGATGCAAAGGCAGAAAAATATTTCTCCAATGACCAATAAAATGTTCAATAGTACAATGTGAAAATTATTAATGATAATACAACGTTCAAATACTTATAAATACCGTACTCGTAATTATGTGTTTTTGTTAAAATATACATTTATTAACTTTTAAAACCTGTTCCCTGTTCATTTAGAGTCTGTTTTTACTAACAGATTATTCACAGAATTAAAAAAGTAATCTTGAAATCACCATTAGGGATATAGTACCTTCTGCAAAAGCTACAATAAGAACAAAATTATCTACAAGGTAATCAGTAATTCTTGGTATAAGTGGAAACAAGCATAATTGATTAAATGCAAAGACAGAAAAATGTTTCTCCAATGATCAACAAAGTTTTAATAGTACAATCTGTAATTTATCAATAATAATAATACAATGAACAAATACTTATAATATACTTGTAGAAGAAAGAAACTTATTATAAAGATGAAAGTAGAATGATTATCTATCAATGTATAATTTTTTACAATTTGGAAATATGACTTCAAATTCTATTTAAAACTTTCTTGATCATTGGAGAAACATTTTTCTGCTTCCTTGAAATTAGATTATGAAGATAAGTGTATAACTTTCACACACCCTATGAATAGTTGACATCCACCAAACATATTATATTAAGTTATAATGAATCAACCAAATTTTTAATTAATTCTCTTCAGGATTTGTAGTCTGGAAATGATAAAGTAATCACAAAATAATTAGTGCAATTGGTAGAAAATTAGACATCAAGAATTATAACACAATAATGATAGTTTTTGGTATTCATTACGATTTATTAACAATATAGTATAATATCAGTTGTCACAATGAATAATGAATTGATACAACTGAATGAATAAAATTGATACAACTACATTAATTCTACAGTAAAGTAAATTTAAACAATTAAGTATAAAGGTTGAGCTTAGCATGAAATTACTATTAATGGTAACTCATTACATAAATAATCCTATAATTTCATTTGACTCATAATGGAAGAATATTTTGCAACAATAGTTATGAATAAAGCAAGAATGTTTAAATTTGAGTACCTATAAAATTCATTTATATGGAAAAGAAACGTGATAATTGAAACTATTTTGAAGTAAATTTTCAAAAAAGTATAATATAATATGCTGCATAGGCTTTTTGACATTCTCTAGGAATATCACAACAACCGACAATGGTCATAATATTATCAAGAAGTTAGCTTAAAAATAGGAAAAGTATTTTTAAGAGATATGCATTGGAATTCTATCATCGGTTGTAGACAAAATCAATCCAACAAAATATAGTAAACAATAGTATCATATTTAGAAAACTAATCAATCAACTTTAAGATTACAGGAATTCATTTATAACTGAAATTGATATTATTGTCAATATAAAAAACAATCAAAAATTTTGATAGAAATGAGAAATGAAGTTTGCAGTATTGACTAGAACTCGGTATTGGACTAACTCTAGAATTATTGCTGATGAAAATAAATATTTTTCAAGTTATTAGAAGCTAGTTACTCATGAAGTTGTTATTCATTAGTCACAAAATTTAAAACATTTTTGAAAAAAAACTTTACATTCACTAACTACGACTGTTTGATTTTGTAAGTAAATTTTGATTTCCAATAATATCACGATTATGCACCAAATTTATTGCTTGTGACTTTCATATTTCTAATGGGATTTGAACTTGAATTGAATCGTTGATTACATATTAAAAAATATAATGAACTCCATAAAATAGATGTATATTATTTAATCGCTTTAGTAGCCTGCAACAGGAATTTCATTCCAACAAGTAGCAAATATAAATTAACATTCTTTTTAATTATATGGCAGCTTCAAGGTTGATTATATAATAGTTAGAACATGTTACAATAATTATAGGAAAATAGATAAAAGCAGATGAAAGTGGCAAACACAAAATAATTCTTGAAAATGGAGAGATAAACTAAATATCAGAATTAAAAATTAAGATTAAATGTCAAAAAAGGAACTTTTAATTAATTTTATGAGAAAATTCCCATGAAAAACTAGTCGCTACTGATGCACAAAAAGTAATTAAATATAATTAAAGAGTACAGGAGCTAATTATTGATAATTCACAACTTTTCTTGTGAAACCTGAAGTTTCCTTTCAATCTTGTTTTATTGAATTTGGAAAATAAGGCTAGTGAGCACACAATTGTAATCTTTCAATAATTCATTTATAAGTGTGAAAAATGTCCTGAATTCAAAGTACTGTTTCCTTGTTCATGAAACTTGATAAACTGTTTCTTAGTAGAATGAGTTGAAATTGCAATAAGTATTACTCGACAAACATGTCACTTGTATCCAATATTACCAGAGACAATGTCTTGTTGTATCTTGATAAAACTGAGTCTTAGTAAAATGAGTTGGAATCGCACAAATGTTTAGGAAGTCTAAAAAACCTTTGCAAGTTTAATTGCACACTCTATACAATTATTAAAAAGACAAGAACTAGATCAATTTCAAATGTTATGAAGAATTTTTTTTCACCATTGGGGAAACATTTTTTTGTTTTCTTGTGATGATATTATGTATATATGTATACAAACTTTGTACTGAACTTTGTACAAACTTTGAAAAAGACTACCACATCAGATCTTGGTGGAAGGGTTTTTGAAATAATATATTTCTCATACCTTCTGAAAACTAATTCCTGTTCATGGAGAGTCCATCTATGTTTCCGGAATTTCTCATTTTTCTCACCAAGTTTCTTATCTTCTTCTTCTTCACTACTGGAGAGTCCCAGCTCAGACTTTGAGGCTCCTTCAAACGTTGACTCTGAAGAATGATTCCCTTCCCAATCCTTCAAACTCTGACTCTGAAGAATGGTTCCCTTCAAATCTTTTAAACTCAGATTCTGAACTTTCAGGGGATTCTTGATGTTTATCTCTGTGTCTTGATATTTTTCTTCTTAGTTTGTATTGTTTTCCTTGCTGATCTCTCTGTGTTTTGCATTTTCCTTCACTAATTTGATCATGCTCAATACGTCTGTTGTCAACAATCAATTTTTCGGATGAATTATCTTCATTTTCAGCTTGTGCTTCTTCCAAAAATGACAATTCTTCGGTTGGAGGATCATCTTCATTGTCAACTAGTGCTTCATCCGACAATTCTTTGGTTGGAGGATTATGTTCATCGCCTGCTCGTGCTTCTTCCGTCTGACTACCTTGTCCCTTTTCCTTCCCCAGAGTCATCTCATGTAAGATTGGGCAAACTATTAATTTCTGCAAAACACTGGTTGGCAAGTCGTAATGTTTTTTATGCACAACCAGCGAGTGACCAAGTGCACTTGCTAAAAAGTCTTGGTACTGAGGATGCTGAGAATGAAGCCTGCTAAAAGTAGCTGCTTGGTGTCGAAGCCCATTGCCAGTTAGTGTTTGTGGACTTTTCAAATGGACATTGCTTTTCACTTTCCTCAGACAAACCCCCGGATTTACTTCTCGCATTGCAGAAAAAACAAACAGCTTTCCATTCCCAGATTCTCCTTCAATTCCAACAGTATCCCTATATTTTATCAAACAGTCCATCACACTTTTCATTAGAGGTGTCAGTACAATTGGGACTATTTCTAAATTTTTTCCTGGGACATAGAAAATATGAAAGTTTTTACATTTTTCTATGTCCGAGGATCCCAATTGAGAATTCAGCTCTCTGTCAGAAGTTCTTCCTTTTACCATTTCTAGTAAATCATCTTGACGATCAAGGAGCCTGTAGTGAGTTAATGTTGCTCGCTTGAAATCAACTGGGCGCCGTCGAATGAGGCACATTATGTGGCAAATGAGCATATCCATGATTTCATCATAGAGTAATTCTTTGTTTACTTCATCATGAAGTCTCTTAATCAGATTCCTATATTTTCCTACAATATGGTTGCAGAGCTTCACTATGTCTTCTTCCAAAGCAAATTTCTGCACTTTCCCAGCTTGAGCCTCCTTTCTTATTCTGGTAGCTATTCTACCGAGCTTATTTGCCCATTGACGGTCTATTAATTGTAGGAAATGTTTGAACATTTTGTACTTCCTCAAGTCCTGGGAATCGTTCTCATATTCCTTACACAGAACATCACTCATGGCAACAGATACAGCTATTTTCAGTGGGTGACAAAGCCTGTAAGCTATTGATGGTATTTTAATGGCTCCTGTATTTGGATTGTAACCACTGAGATTCAATGCAGCTTCTATTATATTTTGAAATTGGGCCGGATTGCAACAGTCATCCAAAGTTTTAATGCTTGGATTTATCTTTTTCACAGCAATCAGCAAACTAGTGAGGTCACGAATCTTGGATGCCGTGTAATTCCAATGGATTCTCTCCCTTCTACTCCTGTGGAATTCACTGCCGAACCTCATTATAAGTGCATCATGAATAGCATTTCTTTTTATTTCGTCATTATTCATGTGTAGTAGAACTTCTTGTTTTAGTTCTTGACTAGCTCCACAAATTTCTCCAACCATCAATATAGGCATAGAATGTTCCTTGACCAAGTGCATAGAGGTTGAAGTACAACTCTTTATTTGATTCAGATATTGTTGGCATTTTTTCAAATGAATAGACATTCGATCTTTCTTATACCAACCCTTGCAATACAAACATTCCCTCGTATTCTCTGCAGATGGGTTCAGATTCTTATGTCTCTTCTTTACCAAAATAATTTCATCAATTGGGTCAGTTGTGTTCCCTTTCATTAATTTTGCATTATAAATTGCATTAGCCTTTTTACGGAGTACATCCGTTATTTTTTTTTTCATTTGCCCCCTCAACCTCCCATTTTTCTCACTTATCGATAACAGTGCTTTCCCCTCTTCAGTGTCAGCATGGTGCCTCTCGATATGTACAGCATACTCCTTCACTAATTTCTCGCAGAACAAACAATAATTTCGTTTTTTCCCTGGTAGCTTGGGAATCTTGGTAGTGTCAGGGACTTCTGCTGGTGGCTGCAATAACAATTGAAACATCACATTTAATAACAGGGTATTGTTAAGAGGTACTATTACAAGTGCTCATTAAAAAACTCCATCATGATACAAAATAATAAAATGATAAGTATATTGATTCTAAAATGACTCTCAGGCTTGCTGAAAAGTCATACGAATAATATTATATTGATAATACAATATGATATGAACAATTTTTATTATATGACTCCACAGGAATCCCAAGATACATTTAAGAAACAATATAATTTCCGTTATTTTTGTCATGATTAACTTTTGAATAAGCAAGTTGTAATATTTGGATTAGTGGTAGTAAAATTATATTGATTCTAAAATGGATCTTACACTTGCTGTAAAGTAATATAAATAATATTATAATATTGTTCATTACTATATTATTATTAATTTTTTTATATTCTTTATATTATAATACTATCATCAATAGTATTATAATATTGATAACAATATTTATAAGATTTTACAGCAAGTCATTTTTAGAATAAATATAATTTTTCTATTACTGACCTAAATTTGATGCTTTCAAATGCGATAAGTACAGCTTTTATAAGGGCAACTCTAAAAATAATTCATTGAAGAAAAAATAGCTATTTGGAAGATTGGTATTGCTCTCACACCAATCACAAGTGCACCAATCACACTTGCAAAAAAACAAATCAAAGACGAAAAGGCAAAATGATAAAATTAATATTCTAGACTGCAACTTCTAACCAATGTAATCGACATAATTGGATTAAAATCAACCACCAAGTTAAACTGATCGAAGATGGTTACTTAGAAACCAATATGAATACAATACGCCATTTAGTTTGGTTTTATTTTAGTTCATCATTAACACTGAAACCAGAAATAGAATCAGATTATAACTTTTCCTATTTACTAAATGTATGTATCCTATGTAGTCCTATGTTGTAACAGTAGCTGTGTATTTATTCATAATTTTTTTATAGAATCACCTCTTACATTAATCAAATGATACTGTAGGCTTGTTCAACATGGCTTCCAAAAGGGATATTTGTTCCATTGGTATTCATTATGATTGTATGAAGGAAGTCGGAGTTAGTTTGTAAGTAATAATAATATTTCCAATTCCAGGTGGATGATGCTCATATTTTAATTGTCAACAATGATTTCATCACTTTATGGAAACTTCTAAGTTTTCAATAAATTACCAATATACACCAGTGTCACAAGGATACAATCAAAATGCAAATTAGGCAACACTTAGTCTTTAAATTCCTGTAGCCTATGCAGAGCATACGCTTGTGGTCAGTAGACAAGTGATGTTCTAAGAAGCATATACTGCATTCTTATGTCTTAGCGGGATTATCAAGCAACAATCCTGGCAGTCCACAGCTCATTACACCTGTTAGCCGACAGTGCCTCACCTGTTGGTCAAACGTAAATTTTCACCTGTTGGCCAGGCCCTCTGTGGCTTGGTAGTCTAATTAAGTATGCACTAGTAGGCCTGCTCCCTGATAGCTCCATTGGTGATTTATTTACAAACTTATTATAGTCTGCATGGCACGAGAGAGTCCCTGGATTGCGGGCTATCCAATGCTATACAGGGACTTTATTGTGCCATGCCGACTATAGCTCAGTATGATGCTGAATCACTGGTATGATCACTTGAAATGAAATTTATCCCTTAGAAGCCTTTATTATTTTTCAGACTTCATTATTCCTTAACCTCTTTAATTACAAGTAGCATTTAGTGATAGTGAATAGTATAGAATAGTATAATAGTATAATGATAGAATAGTATTTAGCATCAAATAAATTTACAATATCAATATTGCTGTTGAGAATACCTCACAGAAATGAAATATGTTCTATGTAATGAGAATAAATGCTGGAAACACAATATGACTTGCTAGATGAGGCACAGACAATGAAATTTAATAAGTGCTGGATGGAATATTCAGACAATGATTTTTTATTGGCGAATGTGAGAATCTAGTTTTTCAACTGACATGTCCCAAATTCAACTAGCTGCCTGAAAAAAGCCTGTTGCACAACCTTACTGCTTTTGTTCCTGTTTCACATTTCAATAAAATATATATGAATAGTTCATACGTTAGACTATGATTAATTTCTATTTATGAATAGTTTGTTCACACACCTGATAATTGGTATTTATTTGTGGTTCTGGTTGTACTGGTTGCTCATCTGGAACCGGGTCAGGCAAGCTGTCGATGTTAATCTCCAATCCATGTTTCACCTTCTCAATCGCCTCTTTATATTGAAGAATTCTCCTTCCTTTTCTTCTTGCGGAACTTGTGTTCCCAGCTTTCTCCAAATCCTTTCTCTGGCGTTTATAAATTTCCATATTGGAATTCAGAGAATCCAAGAGAAATTTCCCTAAAATTGAAATAAGAAATTTCATTGAAATTATTTGAAACACAAGAAGTAAATTCAAATGATATAATTACTATATTATGAAATTCACTTGATATTAACATAATTATAAGCGGGGTGGTGACAAATTGATATACCGCCACAGGTGCCAGAATACCTTAGAACGCCCCTGACTGCTGCGGCAATATTAGTTATTGCTGTGTTATGACCAGCGACCACATAATACAAATGAATTATGTGGTCGCTGGTCATGACTCATTGATTGCTGTCAAAACTTCGGAAATGTTTTGAGACTGCGTCGAACTTGTCAGCTCAGTTCGCGGGAAAATAATTGGCGGGAAATAGCATTATGTCAATGACACAACATTGTACTGTAAACTATGTACCTTTATAGAAACTATACTTGTATAACATCAAAGAAAGTCTGGTTAGATAAACAAGACAGAGAATCAAACTTTCAAAGGCCTACTCTTATTAGAATAATCGATTTATTTCTTTGCAATTCTAGTTGTATTGAGAGAGTTCTTATTATCACCGACATCAGATTTCATTGGAGCCTCACTCCGATGTGGGCAGTGAACGCTTTGATCTTTAAAAACGCTGATGAAGGCCTTCTTCTCTCCAGCTTTCTTATGAATCATGAAATTGGAAATACTTGAATTTTTTAAAATGTTATCATATTCTACTCGTTGTTCTGAGTCATTACCAATTTGAGTTTTTCTCCTAGTATGAAAATTGAGCATTTTTTCTAGTTTTTCTCCACCCTAAAGAACAACATTCTCGTGAATATAATTTAGTAGACTGTGACTATGTGTTTATATTATGATAATATTGAAATGGAGCTTTCTGAATGTGCTTGTGTGTTCGTCAGATTGATAATCCAATTCTGTATAAAATAATGCAATAAGGTACTTTATTAAAATTGGAAATCGTTTTAAAATAATGGCAAGGAAAGTTATGTGAGTGTGCCACACCATATTTTGATGGAAATCTGATGAAAACCACTTTTTTGGACTCAGGGGACCTTGAAACGTATAGAAATCTTGAAATTTGGGTACCTTAATTTTTTTGGAAAGCAATACTTTCTGTATTATAATAACTGAATTCTATTCTTCCATAATAGTTGCATTGATTCATCCTTTGAAGGGTTGTGAGGCGTAGCCCTTAGAAAATATGTAACTTCGAAGGAAATTTGGCAAACCTGCACATTCTCCCCTTTAATTTGAGCCATGTATCTTGAAAATCGGTTTAGTAGTTACTGAGATCTCACTCTTCCAACTGTGCATTAATATATAGAAGATGTGAAAAGATGTCTAAGCAGATTAGGCATTGGAAATAATCCATCACTAGAGTTACAGATATACTCATAAAATTTCAACATCTTACTTTTTGAGTCATTGTCAGTTGATTTGTTGTCGTCAGTGAAGAGCCTTCTCCGAGCTGTATGCTCTTTATCACTACCAGTTGGCCCACTACTTTTTTCTTGATACATTGAGTTTTCTGAAAAAATCAAATTAATTTGTATAAGAATCAATTTGAATAAAAAACACTAAATCTTAATTAAAAAAAGATTTAGTCTGGATTTGAAATTTGGAAAAGATTCAGTTAAAATTTGCAAATAAATACTCTGTAACACCAGTCAGTTTATAATATATAGGTTATAGCACAGAGAACAGATTAGACGAATAGAGAATATTTAGAATAGAGAGTATCTATAATATTTATGATAGTATAAATCTATAAATATATGAATTTGGGATAGTTATTAGAACTAGAACAATATTATTAATAGGTTGGTGGTGTATTCAAATTTCTAAAGAAAATGTAATTGTAGTCTGAGTAATTCTAAACATGTGAGAAAAATTATGGCTCATTAATTTGTGCAATTTCTCACCCCTAGTCTTTGAAATGGTGTAGGATTTATCTGTATTAAAATATGTTATAATTTTTATAAAACTGAACCTACCTTCATGTGGTAAAGGTTTCCAATTGGAGTCTTTATATGATTCGTCACAAGATGACATCCCATATTCCTGAAAAATAAAAAAGATGGGATAACAATAAAAAATATGATAGGCAAATATGATATGATAGGCTATTTTGTCAAATTTATTAGTATACAGTATTAAGATATTAAGAAGGAGAAGTAAATATCTACTTCTGACAAAGTAGGAATCACAAACTTATGCTATAAATTGATAGGATCCTATTCTCAATTTTTGATCCATTTCAGCTACAGTATGAATACAACAAAAGAAAGACTACATTTTACTGAGAATCATGTTGGTGAAGAGTATGAGAAGTTTAGTTAGCTATGAAAACTTAAGTTATGATTCGAGATTAAAATTTTCAAATTTTAAGAACAATCAAAGTTTCAATTTTTGCCATTGCTTTACATAGGGATAGGTGAGCTGAAAATTTTCACATTTCAACTTGTGATCAGCTGTTTTGAAACAAGAATTTTATTTTTCATTATGCTTTTTGAATTTGGAATTTTTGCAGAGAAAGAGAAAGATAGAGGATGAGAGAAAGAGAATAGAGGGAGAAACAAAGGTAATGAGGGAGGAGTAAGAGAGGGGAGAGAAGGAAGAAAAAGGAAAGAAGGGAAAGAGAGTAGGAGAGAGGGAAAGAGGGAAAGATAAAGAAAGACATTGAGAAAAAGACAGGGAGAGAGAAGGAAATGGTGAGGTGAGTAAAAGAAACGAAAAGAGAGTAAAAGAGAGGAGAGAGGAATAGATGAGAGGGGAGGAGAGAAAAAAAGGAGCGGAGAGGATAGAAGAGAGAGGAAGAAGGAGAGGAGATAAGCGGAGAGAAGTGGAGAGGAAAGAAGAGGAAAAGAGATGATAGGAGGATTGATTTTATTGATTAATTTTATTAATAGGAGAAAGGTGATGGTAGGAGAGGGGTGGTGATGAGAGGAGAGAAGGAGAAGGATTGAAAACTGTGTTACGTAGTTCAATAGTCACAGTTTTGTACGACCAGGGATGTCCTAGTAAGATGATAAATAAGACATAGAAAGTCCTTGATTTTTTCCAAACACAGATACAAGCAGCAAACTGAACAAACAAAAATAATTTCTTACAAAAATTTGACTCACATCTTCAGCACAGATGATTGCTTCCACAATTGCTGCTTCTTCAATCTGCTCTTGAGTTATTGGAGATGACTCGATGTCATCATGTGTCAAACATGAAATTGTGGTATCTAAAAAAAAATATATATAAAAACAAAGTAGATATTGATTAAACCTTAAATGAGAAGTAGTAGTAGGTACAGTGAACATAGTGTAGTTAATGTGGACGAAGCATTTTTGCACCTGAATTTTCCATTACTGCTTTTAAGTTTCAATCTACCTATTAAAATAGCCTCTCGCCTCTTTGCTCCTATTTTGATATTTCCAAGCCCCATTTTACCTAGCTTCCTTAGCTTTTTGCTATTGAGATTACTTGCTACGGCAATACTTTTAAATACTAATATTGCATGAAAAACGTCATTCATGATGCATGAGCTGCTGGAAGATAATAAAGATGTGTACCAAAATTATGTGATACAATTAAGACTTCACACACATGTGAATTCATTTTGGGGTTGTAGTTTGTCGACGTTGACTTTTAAGGCGCTAAACAATTTTAATAGGGAAAGATATTTATTTTGTCCTCCAAGTTATATAGTATTAACAGGAACTGACTACCATCCTGTTTGTTCTGAATTCAATTTCTGGCATGGACCATTTTTTTAAATTAATTTATTCCACTTTTTGCAAACAGATTTGATCTCATGAAAGAAGCACGCGCATTGGAAAATATATTTATATGGAATTGGAACCCACCTCTAAGTGGTGTAGGTGACCAATTGGGATCTGCATCCTCGTCATCAGCTGTTGTTTCAGCTTCCTAAGAAAAAGAATAACATTATATGAATTATAAGTTTCTCGATAGAGTAATAAGAACAATAATAGCCCAAGAGCCCATGAGCCCCAGACCTTCCTTATTTTATAAAAGCTGAAACTTTTTCTGTGCATGCCCCCTATACAGGTAAGAGTAACCAAAACAACGAGTATGAAATTTGGGTAGTGGTTGCTTTGGCAGTAAGGGGGTAGTGAAGGAGTGAAAAAAGGACATTACTTTCGTCATAGTATAAAGGCTGAATTTTACATATATTACTCGGGCTAACTCTAGAAATCTTGTTTTCCATTGCTAGACACTGATGACAGTTGCCACCCCCAGCAAGACACCCCCAATGTAATAAACTTTGAAGAATAATAATTATACTTTCATAATAGTATAAAAGATTTTCTTTATATAAATTGTGTTACTTGGGGACCAAAAAATTTTCTACCTCAATAGCCAGACAGTTTTAATGGTTTTTACATCTTGCCAGACACATTGAAAGTTAGGGGTGTCTGGCAGGGGGTAGCAACCGTCACAAGTGTCTGGCAATGGATGGCAATATTTCTAGAGTTACCCCGAGTAATATATATGAAATTCAGCTTTTATACTAAATCAAGAGTATAATTATAATTTTTTTAATTTTTGAAGTTAGGGGTGTCTGGCAGGGGGTAGCAACCGTCATAGGTGTCTGGCAATGGACGACAATATTTCTACATTTACCCCGGGTAATATACATGAAATTCAGCTTTTATACTATAACAAAAGTATAGTTATAATTTTTCTAAGTTTTTAAGTTAGGGGTGTCTGGCAGGGGGTAGCAACCGTCATAGGTGTCTGGCAATGGATGACAATATTTCTGGAGTTACCCCGAGTAATATATATAAAATTCAGCTTTTCTACTATATCAAAAGTATAATTATAATTTTTTTGAGTTAGGGGTGTCTGGCAGGGGGTAGCAACCGTCATAGGTGTCTGGCAATGGATGACAATATTTCTAGAGTCACCCCGAGTAATATATATGAAATTCATCTTTTATACTATCACAAAAGTAGACTGTAATTATAATTTTTTTAAGTATTTAAGTTAGGGGTGTCTGGCAGGGGGTAGCAACCGTCACCAGTGTCTGTCAATGGATGACAATATTTCCCTAGTTTCCCCGAGTAATATATATGAAATTCAGTTTTTATACTATAACAAAAGTATATTTATATTTTTTTAAGTTCGGGGTGTCTGGCAGGGGGTAGCAACCGTCATAGGTATCTGGGAATGGAGTACAATATTTCTTGAGTTACCCCGAGTAATATATGTAAAATTCAGCCTTTATAATATGACGAAAGTACCTAATGTCCTTTTTTCACCCCTTCACTACCCCCTTACTACCCAAATTTCATACTCGCTGTTTTGGTTACTCTTACCTGTATAGGGGGCATGCACAGAAAAAGTTTCAGCTTTTATAAAATAAGGAAGGTCTGGGGCTCGTGGGATATTGCTCTATAATAATTGTAATCATACAAAAAATCGCTTACGGTTGGAAACATTAAAGGAAGACTAATTTATTTTTTTTAAGAATTTCTTTCATGCTTCAAGTTTTATAATATCATTGAAATTATTGATATAGGTTGCTCATTATTCTGGAGAAAAATTGAAAATTGTACCTAAAAAACATGAGATTTATGTAATAGGCCTACTGATATATGCGAGACTGCAAGATGGTGAACCAATACTTAAGCTACTACAAGAATAAACAACTCAAACAAATTGCGCCATTCAGATAATGGTAAAAAGGAGTTAAAATGACAAACATGGACTGAGAATTTTTTTATAGTGGTTGAAAATTGTCTCACTGTTTAAAATGAAAATGTCTACCACATTTTTACCCGTGGCGAAGCACGGGCGGGTCAGCTAGTGTTTCTATAATATTAAGAAAATTTATCTCAATCCACTCACCTCATCAATGTCTGGAGTTGCCGTTGCCAAATCTGAACAATCTCTTACTGAGTGCACAAGCAATTGGCTCCTGCCAACAAAAAACTGTCCGCACTTTTTGCACTCAAACATGGTAGGTCCTCGTAATGTGAACTGTACTCAGTAGCAGTTGAGTACTGAAACTACTGAGACTGACTGAGCTGGTGAGCTATGAGCATTTGTTCTGACGATATGGCACATCCCCACCCCGCCAACCAAGTACTGCCAGACTAAAAGGAATTCGCTAAGTAAACAAAACAAGAAGATCCAGGCGCCGTGCATCCAAACTCTATACCAATTTAATTCCGGTCTTCTTACTGTGCTGTTATAAACAATGACATTTTGCGTATGTAGATACCATGCATAGAAGACATAAACCAACATTGTCTTGCTCACTAGAATGAAAGCAAGCCAAACTTCAAATTCCAGCTCCACAATCAATAAGTTGATTGAACAACTATAAATAGAACAATTTGAAGGAAAATAAATATGAGGTCTTATTTTATGAAATTTGTTGGAAGATATTGAATTCGAAATATTAGAGATTACCAGTAAGCCTATAGATAATTCTTTTTTCTTCTAATATTGCTGGGAGAGTACAATTTCTAATAAAATGAATTGTCTACTATTATAAATTATTGTTTTGTCTTATACTTTTAATTCCCAAGGGACTTATTCAAATTTATTTTATTTCTCTTTATGACAACATTCACACAGAATAATAACGACACATCCAAAAAATTGTTCAAACCAAAATAAATTAAAATAGCAAGTAACCAGTTACTAACTAACTAACTAAACAACCAGCTTATATCGTAGTATGAACATCTGAAACTGAATAAATCATTGGAGGACAGCCATAGCATTTTCAATCTGCTAGAATATCTTGGAATTATTTTCTTGAATAATTTTAACGGTTTTCATTGTTCGGGCAACAGTGCTTTAACACAAATGCATTTTAACATCGCAATCACAATAGTGTTTGGAATTTTCATCTTTGCCGCCTATTATTTCATTGATTAACTTTATTTCAAGTTATTTCAATCAATCCTTCAGTTTATTGTCGTGATATGCACAAGAAAACACAGTGAACTAGAATAAAAACGTTGAATGCTACAAACTGTTACTATTATCATTTTATGATAAACTTACTCCTTACTCTCTCATCCTCCTGTACATAAGAGCGTCATGAGATGCAGAAAATCATGTCTAATTTATGCAAAGTAGAACTTATTCTGAGTTCTTATTAGAGAGTGAGATAACAATAAAATTGCTGAAATAGAAAAGGGCTGGTCAAATTGCGAGGTAGAAGGTGAATGGAAACGAGTTTCAAACCAACTTGGAGATAGAAAAAGTCTAATGGTAAAAGACAGTACCTATAAGGTTCCTTGTGAGCATTATGCGTGATGAAAATTTTTTATAGCAGAGACTTAAAGAAAAAGCAGAATCACTTTATTTTTAAATAGATAAACTCATTACTCATGATCCCATGATTAAAGAATCAAAATTCCATTTGGAGAGTTCGATCTCACAAGGTGTCAAATTATCTATCGATAAACAGGAACTTCAATTATCAGAAGATACTTGAAGATTGTTGTATAAAGTAAGTTATTGGATTATTCAGCTTCAGTTATTTCATAATTACATAATGCACAGTTTAACCAACACCAATCAATTTATCAATCGTGATACAGAATTCTTCAACGTTTTTATTGTTACAGCATAAAGATTGCTTCCTGAAGAATGCATTTCAACACCAACGTTGAAACACTGGTTATAGTTGATCTTTAAAAAAAACACCTATTATTTT